>NC_045959.1:39025678-39248178 GCF_010909765.2 Amblyraja radiata
ATCTTTCTTTACATTAAGGCTGCGGCAAAATATTTTGTTTTAAGCAGCAGATTGTTGGCAAGGCCAAGTCACGTTTCCCCCAAGAACATAAAATAAACACATCATGCTAGCTGGAATGCAGATGATGGAAATGGGAACCTTGGTGTCAATATCTTTAGTTACATTAGACAACTCGGCAAAAGTCATGCCTCAAGAGTGGTTGTGGCAGAACCAGTTGTCTGAACATGACAAATCACTTGACGGAGGCCGGAGATGAAGACGGATCACTGTCACATTGTCCAATCTGTGAGGCACAATGTAGGATACTTAGAAGAAACAAGAAACTGCAGATGCTGGTTTACAAAAAAAGACACAAGTGTTGGAGTAACTGAGCAGGTCAGGCCCTATCCCTGGAGAACATGGATAGGTGAGTTTTGGGTTGGGACTCTTCTTCAGAGTTGTTTGTCTATCCTTGATTCATGAATAATTTTCATTTAAGTACTATTTTTACTTGTACATTTAGTGAAGCAATCAAGCTAGCAATGGGCAGAAAGTGCTTGCTAATCCATTAAAATATGATACTTAATTTGTTGCAATGAAGGATTAAGGATACACCAGATCACCAAGAGGTCTAGGGCTCTTGGTGATCAGGTTGCAATTGTATAGGGCTCTGGTGAGGGCACATCTGGAGTATTGTGTACAGTTTTGGTCTCCTAATTTGAGGAAGGACATCCTTGTGATTGATGCAGTGCAGCGTAGGTTCAAGAGATTGATCCCTGGGATGGCGGGACTGTCATATGAGGTAAGATTGAAAAGACTGGGCTTGTATTCACTGGAGTTTAGAAGGATGAGGGGAGATTTTAGAAACATATAAAATTATAAAAGGACTGGACAAGCTAGATGCAGGAAAAATGTTCCCAATGTTGGGCGAGTCCAGAACCAGGGGCCACAGTGTTAGAATAAAGGGGAAGCCATTTAAAACTGAGGTGAGAAAATACTTTGTGAATTTGAGTTGTGAGTTGTGTTGTGAATTGTGGAATTCCCTGCCACAGAGGGCAGTGGAGGCCAAGTCACTGGATGGATTTAAGAGAGTGTTAGATGGAGCTCTAGGGGCTAGTGGAATCAAGGGATATGGGGAGAAGGCAGGCACGGGTTATTGATTGGGGATGATCAGCCACGATCACAATGAATGGCGGTGCTGGCTCGAAGGGCCGAATGGCCTCCTCCTGCACCTATTTTCTATGTTTCTATGTCTTTTGAGGCAAATTATTTATAATGCCCTTGGCCTATCACCTCCATTAGTTCAGTTTAGTTTGGAGACTCAACACAGAAACAAGCCCTTTGGCCCACCAAGTCCGCACCGACCAGCGATTCCCACACACTAACACTACCCTCCACACACTAGGGATAATTTTACATTTACACATTTTTTACCAAACCAATTAACCTACACACCTCCATGGCCCACATAAGAGATTCGTATGCAAACTTATGGCACACGGTATTGGGGGTTCAGTATTGATGTGGATAGAGAACTGGCTGGCAGACAGGAAGCAAAGAGTAGGAATAAACGGGTCCTTTTCAGAATGGCAGACAGTGATTAGTGGGGTACCGCAAGGCTCAGTGCTGGGACCCCAGCTATGTACAATATATATTAATGATTTTGACGAGGGAATTGAATGCAACATCTCCATGTTTGCGGATGACACGATGCTGGGTGGCAGTGTTAGCTGTGAGGAGGATGCTAGGAGGCTGCAAGGTGATTTGGATAGTTTGGGTGAGTGGGAAAATGCATGGCAGATGCAGTATAATGTGGATAAATGTGAGGTTATCCACTTTGGTGGCAAGAACAGGAAAGTAAACTATTATCTGAATGGTGGCCGATTAGGAAAAGGGGAGATGCAACGAGACCTGGGTGTCATGGTACACCAGTCATTGAAAGTAGGCATGCAGGTGCAGCAGGCAGTGAAGAAAGCGAATGATATGTTAGCATTCATAGCAAAAGGATTTGAGTATAGGAGCAGGGAGGTTCTACTGCAGTTGTACAGGGCCTTGGTGAGACCACACCTGGAGTATTGTGTACAGTTTTGGTCTCCTAATCTGAGGAAAGACATTCTTACCATAGGGGGGGTACAGAGAAGGTTCACCAGACTGATTCCTGGGATGGCAGGACGTTCATATGAAGAAAGACTAGATATATTTGGCTTGTACTCACTAGAATTTAGAAGATTGAGGGGGGATCTTATAGAAACTTACAAAATTCTTAAGGGGTTGGACAGGCTAGATGCAGGAAGATTATTCCCGATGTTGGGGAAGTCCAGAACAAGGGGTCACAGTTTCAGGATAAGGGGGAAGTCTTTTAGGACCAAGATGAGAAAAACATTTTTCACACAGAGAGTGGTGAATCTGTGGAATTCTCTGCCACGGAAGGTAATTAAGGCCAGTTCATTGGCTGTATTTAAGAGGGAGTTAGATGTGGCCCTTGTGGCTAAGGGATCAGGGGGTATGGAGAAAAGGCAGGTACAGGATACTGACTTGGATGATCAGCCATGATCATATTGAATGGCGGTGCAGGCTCGAAGGGCCGAATGACCTACTCCTGCACCTATTTTCTATGTTTCTATGTTTCTATGTCTTTGGAGTGTGGGAGGAAACCGAAGATCTCGAAGAAAACCCACGCAGGTCACGGTACGAACTCCATACAGACAAGCACCCATTGTCAGGATTGAACCTGGGTCTCTGGCACTGTAATGCAGTAGCTCTTACCGCTACGCTACCGTGCTTTCCCATAGTTCATGGACGAAGATCAAGAAGAAGACTATTGTTACCCACAGGCAATGCTTAGAAATCATTCTTTACTTCCTGATAGACCAATCCTTCAGAAGGGACTTGCCTAATATAATTATACTGTGATAATTGTCGTGACTACTTTGTCTTCTTCTTCCTTAAGGCGTGCACAGCCTAAAGTTGGAGGTCAACTTGTTCTATTTGATCTATTTGTTTGTGCACAACGGATTGATTGCAGGATGGACCACGTGAAGTTTGCAATCTGCCACCCTGGCTACTCTGTGAATCAATGAGACACTATTCCTTAATCCTTTAGGTAACTTAGAAGATAGAATCCAAAACACTTCAGCAGAGGGCGGCATGGTGGTGCAGCGGCACAGTTGCTGCCTTACGGCAAATGCAGCGCAGGAGACTCGGGTTCGATCCTGACTACCGGTGCTGTCTGTACGGAGTTTGTACGTTCTCCCCGTGACCTGTGTGGGATTTTTCAGAGATCTTCGTTTTCCTTCCACACTCCAAAGACATACAGGTATGTAGGTTAATTGGCTTGGTAAATGGAAAAATTGTCCCTAGTGGGTGTAGAATAGTGTTATTGTTCGAGGATTGCTGGTCGGCGTGGACCCGGTGGGATGAAAAGGCCTGTTTCCACGCTGTATCTCTAAACTAAAAAAAGGAATGGGCCTTTTATGGATCACAATGCCAATCTAACCTAATCGCATGGTCTGCTTACTTCTATTGCCTGCCTGTTAATGTGTCTATTGAATTTCCTCTTAAATATTACTATTGTATTGCCATCTATCACCTTCCTGGCAGCTCATCCCAGGCAAATGCCATAATTGCTTCACACCTTCTTTAAACTTTCCTCCTCTCGCCATATGCTCTTGAATACTTAATGTTTCCACACCAAGAGAATTACTCTTTCTATCTACCTCATCTATGCCTCTCAGAATTTTATACACTTCTGCAACGTTACTCCTCAGACCCCGAGAAAATAATCATGTTGGTCGAACCTTCGCTTATAGATAATACACTCCAATCCAGGCCAATATCCTGGTAAACTTCTGCTTCCTTTCCAACGTCTCCATATCCTTCCTATATCATGGCGACAATAACTGCAACACAATATTCCAAATGTGGCCTAACCTAAGTCTTATACAGTTGCCTCATGACTTCCAAACTATTATACTCAATATCTTGAATGATAAGGCAAGCAAATGGCATGCCTTCTTTTTGTGCAGGAAGGAACTGCAGATGCTGGTTTAAACCGAAGATAAACACAAAATGCTGGAGTAACTCAGCGGGACGGGTAGCATCTCAGGAGAGAAGGAATGGGTGATGTTTAGCGTCGAAATCTTTCTTGAAGATAAAGTTGAGAATATTTTAATCTGATAACTGTTTTATTTGAAAACTGCCATTAGCAGTCTTGATTTTGTTACTACTCTATTTGTGTATAATTGAATGAAATGATTTTGGATTATGTATGAAAAAAGGGCAGGATCAGACCCTATGGAGTGGAGCTAACTGCTGTGCTGAACAACGCTAACTGCTGTGCCACCCAAAATCAACAAGTTGTTTGCTTATTTTCAAACTTTTCAATGCCATCAGTTATTTGCTTTGTTGTTCAGAAGGATTGCCAATGTACATGGTAGAAGTGGAGGAAAAAGTCTGTGGATATGGAGTGCTATTGATAATTTACAGTACAATGAAACACAAAGTGCTAGAGGGGCTGTTTGCATCTGTGGAATGAAAGGTAACATTTCAGGTCAGACCATTGTTCATATTGATGGTAATGGGAGGAGAAAACTGGAAAAGAGAGATGAGGGCCGGTTAAAGCCCCGCAAATGATAGGTGGATTTATGTGAGGAGTGGTGTTTTATTGGATGATTGGTGGGCAAAAGCTTGAGATGACAGAAGCTGCCAGATAAGGAGAGAAGAGAAATTAAATGTAAAACAAGAGGGAGGAATATAGATGGAATGGGGTGGGGGGAGGGGGAAAGAAGGGGCCAGATAATCGGGACGGCAGATGGCACAATGGGCTAAGTGTTCGGCTGGCAACCGGAAGGTAGCCGGTTCGAATCCCTGCTTGGAGTGCATACTGTCGTTGTGTCCTTGGGCAAGACACTTCACCCACCTTTGCCTGTGTGTGAATGTGTGTGAGTGATTGGTGGTGGTCGGAGGGGCCGTAGGCGCAGATTGGCAGCCACGCTTCCGTCAGTCTGCCCCAGGGCAGCTGTGGCTACAGAAGTAGCTTACCACCACCGAGTGTGACTGAGGAGTGAATGAATAATGCGATGTAAAGCGCCTTGAGTATTAGAAAGGCGCTATATAAATCCCATCCATTATTATTATTATTATAATGGGAGAACTGGGTGTGCACTAGAGTGATAATTTACAAAGCTGACTGAGATAAGCTGATGATGAAGAAATGAAGAGGTCAGTGGAGAAATGAAAGGGGAGCAGGGAAGAAATGTAGCACTGCTGTACATTTCTAGTACCCCAACGACTGCTGTACTAGAGATGATTTAATGGCAAAACTAATGACATGTGAGGCATAAAGGTGGTAGATGTACGTTTTTATCCAGTCATGATATGCTTCACATGAAGGAAGGTAATCACAGCAAAGAGATTGTTTGATCACCCAGAAGAGTTTAATACAGTTGCAAAGCTTCTTGATAAGTTTGTGCCTTATTTGTTAGGATTATAGTGTTACAGTTCCAAAGAAAATAACACTGCAAGGGCCGCAATGAAGTAGGCTGGGAGATCAGGTTACACAGTTAATTTACAAGAGGTCCTTTCAGTAGATTGATACCGTTGGGGATGTAGCTGTTTATGAATCTGGTGGCATGTGCTTTCAAGCTTGTGTACCTTCTGGCTGATGGGAGAGGGGAGAAGGAATGGCCATGGAATAAGTCGTCCTTGAAGTTGTTGGTTGTTTTCCCGAGGCACTGTGAAGTGTGGATGGAGTCGATTGAGACATTTTGTGTGATGGGTTGAGCTGCCATTTCTTGCAGTCTTCTGCAGAGCAGTTGTGAAAGCAAGCTGTGATGCATCCTGATAGAATGCTTTCTGCAGTAGATGTTGTTTTTGTTTTTGTTTTGTTTTTTAATTTAATTTTTATTAGAAGTACAATAAGTTACAGTAATACACACCACATATATCTCATTACATTTGTTGTACCCCTTCATTTTTTGAGCTTTAAAAAAGATAGAAATAAAAGAAGTAAGGAAAGTGAGTAGGAGTCGTGAAGGTGCAGGAAAGTGTTGGGAAAAGAAAGCCCATTAGAAAAGGAGTTAGAGAAGAAAGTTAAGAAATAGACCCTAGAAAAGAAAGAAAGAAAGAGTAACAATCGCTCTATTATAAATTTAAAAAACTCTGCAAAAAGGGATATACCAACCGTATTTTCACCCCCCGTTACCAGATCCTGGCACCATTTATTTTTTAAATTACTATTGCACCTTATGCTTGTAATATGTCCATAAATGCAGACCACGTCTTTTGGAAGTGGTCTGCTTTGCCTGCTAGGAGGAGTCTCATCTCTTCCAGATGTAATGTTTCGAACATGTTTGAAATCCACATTTTTATTGTTGGTATAGGAGCGTTTTTCCAGAATTTGAGTATAAGCTTTTTTCCCATTATTAGCCCGTAATTAAGTAAATTCTTTTGAAACACGTTTAGTTCAGGGCTACCTTCCGTTATTCCAAAAATAATCCATTCTGCTTTTGGTATGAGTTTCATTTTAAATAGTTTTGTGAAGATTTCAAATATTTTGTTCCAGAATTTTTGGATTTTTATACAAAAAACAAAAGAGTGCGCTATGGTAGCTTCATGAGACTTACATTTATCACAAATGGGTGAGACGTTAGGGAAAAGTTTATTTATTATTGTTTTTGAATAGTATAGTCTATGTAATGTTTTGAATTGAATTAGAGTATGTCGTACGTTGATCGAGCATTTATGCACATATAGTAAGTTTTTATCCCAGCTCTCTTTTGAAATTTTTATAGCTAGTTCTTGTTCCCAGTCTCTTCTAATACCATCAGTTGTAGGTATTTCTATATTTAAAATAGTGTTGTATAAGTATGATATTAGGTTTGCTGATTCGGCCTTTGTCTTCATTGCTTCGTCCAGTAAGTCTGGAGGCATGTTATGTTAGTCTTTTGTGTATTTTTTCAGATAGTCACACAATTGAAGATATTTAAAATATTGATTATTTCTCAAATTATATTTCAGCTTTAATTGTTGAAATGATAATAATTTTCCGAATTCATGCAAGTCTCCGAGCGTTTTGATTCCTATTCTTTCCCATTGTGTAAATGATTTATCTATAGTAGAAGGTTTAAACGACGGATTATTGACTATTGGCATTAAAAGAGATAGATTTCTTAATTTTAGATTCTGTTTTATTTGTTTCCAAGTTCTAATTGTGCTATGTATAATTGGATTTCTATTGTAATTTTTGTTATTCAGATTCATTGAGAGGAGAGTCGCTTCTATATTACACGGAGAGCAGTCCTCTCTCTCCATTACAATCCAGTCCACCTGCTGGGCAGAATTGTCCAGCAGGTGAATCATATTTTTAATATTTACTGACCAATTATAGTACATAAAGTTAGGGAGCGCTAGACCACCCAGCTCTTTGGGTTTACTAAGGTGTGTTCTTTGTATTCTGTGGGATTTATAGTCCCATATAAAATTTGTAATGTCTGAGTCCAATTTTTTGAAAAACTTTTTTGGAAGATATATAGGTATTGATTGAAATAGATATATGATTTGTGGTAGAAAGATCATTTTTATAGCATTTATTTGACCTATTAAAGACATCGAGAGCGTTTTCCAGAATTTGATTAGACTATTTAGTTTCTTAAGTAAGGGACTAATTGGCATTAAACATAGCATGATAGTTTCTAGTAATTTCAATTCCCAAATATTTACATTTTTCTATGGCTATTTTAAAGGGGAATTTTAAGAGATGTGTTGAGTCTTCCGGTTTTATCGACATAATTTCACTTTTGTTCCAGTTTATTCTGTATCCTGAGAAAGATCCAAAGTCCTCAATTAGATTTAGTATGTTTGGTATACTAA
Organism: Amblyraja radiata; assembly: GCF_010909765.2. Lineage (NCBI taxonomy): Eukaryota > Metazoa > Chordata > Chondrichthyes > Rajiformes > Rajidae > Amblyraja > Amblyraja radiata. The sequence goes on from NC_045959.1 coordinate 39,033,527, forward strand.
TTTGGGGTTTTGTGATGTACAGTAGTACATCGTCTGCATATAAAGATATTATGTTATTTGAATATTTTGTATTATAACCGTAAATATCCGGGTGAGTTCGGATTTTTTCAGCTAAAGGTTCAATTACCAGAGCAAATAACAGCGGTGATAATGAACATCCTTGTCTATTGCCCCTTGATAATTGGAATTTCGTAGATAGTATATTATTAGTTAATATTCTAGCCGTAGGTTTGTTATATAATAATTTTATCCATGCGATAAAGTTCTCTCCCATTTGAAATTTTTGCAATACTTTAATCATATAATCCCATACTACTTGATCAAATGCTTTTTCTGCGTCCAATGAAATTTGTAGAAGTTGATAAGAGTTGTTGGAGACATGCTGAACTTCCCTCATCTTCTTTTTTTCTTCTTTTTTTATTTATTTATTAGAAGTAGACATATTATAAAATGTAGTTACATATTATAGTAAAAAAAACTTTTCATATACATCAGTCATACATTATTAAAATTTTCCATTATCAATTACTTCTGCTTCTAGTGTTTTTATTTTTTATAGAAAGAGGGAAAAAGAGAGGGTAGAAAGTTACAAATAAAAAAGAAAGAAAAAAAAAACACAACAGAAAAACAAGGGAGGTGGAATGGGTTACCTGTAATACGTCAATGGAGATAGGTTCGTAGGTTATAAAGTATAGCTTTTCATCTGTTCCTGAGTTCAAGTTTCAGTTGGGTCCTCGTGCTGTGCCAATCTAGGTTCGTAGGTTATAAAGTATAGCTTTTCATCTGTTCCTGAGTTCAAGTTTCAGTTGGGTCCTCGTGCTGTGCCAATCTATCCCTTCAGATAGTTAATGAATGGAGCCCAAATTTTATGGAAAAGATCTTGTTTGTCCATTAAGACAAGTCTAATTCTTTCTAAGTATAGGGTCTCCGACATTTCCGTAATCCACATTTTAATTGTGGGGGTTGTAGGGCCTTTCCAAAATTTTAATATTAATTTTTTCCCGGGTATTATACTGTAGTTGAGGAAATTTATTTGGTTTGTTGTGAGTGTTAAGCTTTGTTCTGATATTCCAAGTATTATTAATTTTGTGTCTGGGTCCAGTTTTGTATTAATAACTTCTGAAGTTATTTCAAAAATATCAGTCCAGAAATGTTTAAGTTTTATACAGTTTGCAAACGTATGTGTTAAATTAGCCTCCTGATGTAGACATTTATCACAAATAGGAGAGATTTGTGGGAAGATTCTATTTAGTTTTATTTTATAGTGTAGTCTATGTAAGACCTTGAATTGTATTAAAGTATGTCTGGCATTTAATGAACATTGATGTATTTGTTGTAAACTTTCGTCCCACATATCTTTTGTGATAGGGTGACCTATTTCATTTTCCCATTTGTATCTATATGGTTCGGTCAGTGGTACCTCGTTGTTTAGTAGGGTGTTATAAATATAAGCTATTAGTTTTTCAGTATTAGGATGCTTGTTCAGACATTCATCAAGAATTTCTGATTCCCTATTCCTGTAGACTTGTGTATTAGATTTAACATAATCTCTAATTTGTAGATATCTGAAGAAATTATTTGAGTGCAGTCCATAATTCTGTTGTAACTCTTGAAATGAAAGAAAAGTACCTTTCCCATAAAGATGTCCTATATTTTTGATTCCATAATTTTTCCATTGTGTGAAACCTTTGTCCATAAAGGATGATTTGAATAAAGGATTATTTACAATGGGAAGGCAGAGTGGTATATTATTCAATTTTAAATCTTTTTTTATTTGTTTCCAAATTCGTATTCCACTATGTATTATGGGGTTTTCTTTATAGGTTTTTTTGTGCAGTTTTGTGGGGGCAAATATGATCGGTCCAATTTCAAAAGGTAGACAGTCTTCCTTTTCTATCATTAGCCAATCTGGTTGTTGATCCATTTCTTCCAGCCAGAAATTCATGTTTTTAATATGGACTGCCCAAAAATAAAATAAGAAATTTGGCAAAGCCAAACCTCCATTTATCTTTGATTTACATAAATGTGTTTTACTTATTTTATGATTCTTATAATCCCAGACAAAATTTGTAACAATGGAATCGACTTTTTTGAAAAAAGTTTTTGGGATATATATCGGAATTAATTGAAGTAGGTACAGCAGTTGCGGTAAAAAAATCATTTTTATAGCATTAATTCTCCCAAGCATAGAAATGGGGAGTGTTTTCCAGTATTGAATATTCTTATGTAGTTTATTCAGTAAGGGTGGGAAATTTAGTTTAAATAAAGAGGTATATGTCTTAGTTACATAGATTCCTAAGTATTTAAATTTATCTTTAACTATTTTAAAAGGGGATTGTTGTATTGTATGTAAATTGAATTTTGTTATTGGCATGATTTCGCTTTTATTCCAATTAATTCTATATCCCGAAAACTGACCAAATTGAGTTATTAGATTTAATAGGTTTGGAATACTAGTTTCTAATTTTGTAATATATATTAGTATATCATCTGCATATAAGGAGATTTTATTCCTTGTGTCTCTAGTATTGTATCCAAAATTTTCCTGGATGGTTTCTAACGCTTTCTGCTAGGGGTTCGATTGCAAGAGCAAATAATAGTGGGGATAGTGAGCATCCTTGTCTACAGCCTCTAGAGAGATTAAATTTAGTTGATAACATTTTGTTTGTTAATATTCTAGCTGTTGGATTAGAATATAACAATTTAACCCATGTACAGTACTTCTCTCCAAGTTGAAATTTTTCCATCACCGAAAATAAATATGGCCATTCTACCTGGTCAAATGCTTTTTCAGCATCTAACGAGATAATTGCTAGCTCTGCGTTAGGGATTCTATTGGAGTATATAATATTAAATAATCTTCTCAGATTATAAAATGAATACCGTTTGGGGATAAACCCTGTTTGGTCGGGATGTATTAATTTGCTGATCACTAAGCTCAATCTATTAGATAGAATTTTAGTTAATATTTTCTGATCAGTATTTAAGAGGGCTATAGCTCTGTATGAACCTGGGTCTTCAAGATCCTTGTCCGTTTTTTGGTATAAGTATGATTGTAGATTCATTTAGAGTTTCTGGGAGTTTCTGTTGAGTATATGCGCATTTGTACATTGTCTGTAGGCGTGGGGAAAGCAAATCATAATGTTTTTAATAAAATTCAGAATTTAGACCATCGGGTCCTGCAGACTTTCCGTTTTTTAAGGATTTTATTGATTCTTCAATGTCTTTTATCGTAATTTCAGCCCCTAGCAATTCTCTCTCTTTCTGATCTAGACCCGCAAACTTACAATTCTGTAAAAATGTTTCCATTCCCGTTGATTGTTCTGTTATTTTAGATGAATACAATTTTTGGTAGTATTGTAGAAATCTATCATTAATATCTTTAGGCAGTGTTAATGTTTCTCCCTTGTCTGTTCTAATTTTGTATATTGTTTTTTCCCCATCCAATTTGCGAAGTTGACGCGCTAATAGTTTTTGTGGTTTGTCACCAAATTCAAAATTTAATTGTTTTGTATGTTGATAAAGTTTTATAACTTGGTCTGAATAAATCTTGTTTAATTTATATTTCAATACTGCAATTTTATTGTGTTTTATCGTGGATGGTGCTGCTGCATATTCTGTGTCTAATTGCTTTATTTCCATTTCCAGTTTCTGTTGTTTGGCCCTATTCTCTTTATTAAAAAATGATTGGGAAGAAATTAATGCTCCTCGTACAAATGCTTTAAATGTTTCCCAAAGAAGGGAAGCAGAGATTTCAGGGCTATTGTTAGCCTCAAAAAACATTTAAATCTGTTTTACTAGGTATTCATTACATGACTTATCTTTTAAGATTTGGGGATTAAATCTCCATTGTGACTGTGTCTCTGCCATTCCGTTTACTTTGATCATAAATGTTAATGGAGCGTGGTCTGAGATTATGATGTTATGATATTGTGAGTTATAGGTAAATGGGATAAGTTTTGAATCTACTAAAAAATAGTCTATCCTTGAGTAAGTTTTATGTACTGGTGAGTAAAATGAATATTCTCGGCCCGATGGATTTTCAATTCTCCAAACGTCCTTAATATTAGTAGTATTAATGTATGAATTTAAAAATTCACTTGATCGAGATTTTAGTTTTCTTTGAGTTGATGATCTATCCAAACAAGCATCCAAAGTGCAATTTAAATCTCCACCGATTATTAAGTTTTGTTGTGTACCTTCCGGGATATTGTTAAGAATTATCTTAAAAAACAGAGGGCTATCAAAATTTGGTCCATACACATTGAGGAGAGTCACCTTTTTTAAGTATAACTCCCCTATTATTACAATATATCTGCCTTCAATGTCTTCTATCGTTGATATATGTTTAAAGGGTATACCTTTACGAATTAATATTGCAACACCTCTAGATTTATGTGAGAATGAAGAGTGGTACGCTTTAGCAATCCATTTTGCTTTCAATCTGTGTTGTGCTTCCTTTTTAAGATGTGTCTCCTGGAGAAATATTATATCTGTTTTCAATGATTTTAAATGAGCTAACACTTTGCCTCTCTTGATAGGTTCATTAATTCCCTTAACATTCCAACTACAGAATTTAATTCCCTCACCCCCAATTTTTATATTCATGTCTTGCATCTTGTGATTAAGTGGTAGAGCAGATGATTCAGCACACTCAACCCTACCTTATACTTGAACATCAGGTAGATGAATTTTAGGTCACGTCTGTTTTCCATCCGAACATATCTCCTTAAATAAAATATGCAATTCCATTCCAAATACAAAATATAATATGATATAAGATAAAAAAGGTGATAGCAAATAGGGTTAGTAAAGTGTGGAAAGTAAAAAAGAAAAGCAACTACAACTACAATTAGTGCAATTAGTGATAGCCACCCTAATGTGGCTAAGCATCTATGGACTTCCGTAGCTTTTGGTTTATAAAAATACTAGCTCCGTACTTTCCTTGAAAGGAAAGTTTCCAATTCGATGCATACAATTTGTGGGGGGGAAAGAAATATTGATTATATTCCATTAATGGTATAATTAGTAGTCTCAAATTGAAATGTTAGTTTTGTATAATATAAACATTTATCAAAGAATAATCAAAAATGAAAACATCAGAGAGAGAGCCACCAAACATTTCTCATTATAAAATACCTGAATCACACTTTACTTCTATTTCATACTTTTAGTTAATTCTTAAATAATCTAAATAATCTTATTATCATTAGTTAGTGTTAGTTAATATTCTTGATTATTAATAGTTGTTAGAGGTTAGTACTAGAATGTTAGTATTATATATCCATTGCAGGAAATATACCCAATTCTTATTGCGAATTTTAGGCAACTCTTAAATATAATAGTTTAAAGTTTAGAGTTCCATATCTTCTCTGCGAGATAGCAGTATCCAGGTAGGTGTTAAGTGTTGAATATTTTTCAATCTTCGATCTTGTCCTCGATGTTCTTGGCAAATTCAAATGCTTCCGTGTGGTTGATGAAGAAGTATTCCTTCTTCTCGTAACTGACTCTTAGTGTTGCGGGGTATAACAGTCCATATCTCAGATTCTTTATGTTCTTCAGTATTCTTCTTGTTTCTGTGAACAACGCTCTTTTCTTAGCAACTTCCACAGGGTAATCTCTGAATACGCTAATCTTGTCTCCTTCATATACAAGATTTCTGCTTTTGCCAATTTTCCTCATCATGTCATCCAATACATGGTCATATTGGACCTTTACTATCATTATTCTTGGTCGGTCGCCCACCTTTGGGGGACGTCTCGGCACTCTGTGCGCTCGTGCAAGTAATGGCGCCTGGTCCAGGTTCAAAATTGTTTTCAGTACTTCTGCAGCAAATTCACGGGGATCACGAGTCCCCTCTCTGCCTTCCTGGATGCCCACGATTCTTAAGTTCTGACGCCTCTGTCGTCCCTCCAAGTCTGTACATTTTTCAGTTATTTGATGCAATAACTTTGATAGGCGTTGGTTCTCAGTGATGAGTTGTTTTGTAGTTGCGGTGCTTGTCTCAGCAAGTTCCTCAAGTTCTTTTACAATCTTGTGGTGTTGGTTTAATGTCAGGAGAATAGGTTCAAGTTTAGAATCAAATCTGGATTCCATCTTATTCAGTTTTTCATTTACTTCTTCAACATTTTGAGTCATATTTCTTTCCATATCTAATTTCCAGTCTTCAAGGACTTTGTGTACAATCTCTGTAACATCTTCTTTAATTTGTTCTTTAATTTCTTTTTTAAAAGATGTCAGCTCCTCTTTAAACTCTTTAAAGTTCTGTCTAAGATTTTTAAGTTCCTCCTTAAGAAACTTTTTTAATTCTTCCATCTCAGTCTTTTTCTTCTTCTTTGAGATGTCTTCTCGGGATGCTGTTAAACCTGAGGCCGAGGCTTCAGTTGGGCCTACCTCTTTAGTCTTGCCGTTTTTTGTCTTGTGGGGGGGAGTATGTTGAGTCGACATACTGCCGGTGTCGCGCGCCTAATGACGTCACGGGCTTACTGCAAAACAATCGGTGCCGTTTTCTGCAGGTAGGATCTGTCTTTCCCCCCCGTTTTTTCGTTTTTTTCACGGAGCTAGTTGGCGCGAGTCTCTCCTATTCCATAGCGCCACCGGAAGCGAACTTCCCTCATCTTCTGAAGAAGTAGAGGCATTGTTATGGTTTCCTGGCCATGGCTTTGATATGATTTGTCCAGGACAAATTATTGGTGATATTTAGGAGCTTAAAGCTCTCGACTCTCTCTGCTTCTATACCATTATTAGTGACTGCCACTAGGGGCACCGCATTGACGGCAGCCGCTGCCTACAGCCTGTTTGTCTTTCAATCTTTTTAAAAAAAAATTAGTTCATTTAAAGTCTGTTTTGGGGGGAATCTTTTTACTTTTCTATGTGGGGGAGGGGGGCAGGGTAAGGGGGAAACTGTTTCCCAGTCACTTCCTGGGGGGGACGCGACTATTTCTCCGAGTTACGTCCTCGCCCCCCTCCACGCGGCCTACCACCTGGACCAGAGCGGCCTTTCCTGCCGGGGACTGGGAACAGGACCAGAGCAACAACAGCTGAGGCGCAGCGCTGAATTCACCGCGGAGTGGGCGATGCCTACCTGGATCAACGTTTGGAGCTCCGGAGCATTGGGCCCGCTGCTCCAAAATCGTGGAGCTGGGGTTTGGGAGAGCTTCCAACACGGGCGGCGCTGACCAACATCGCGGAGTCCTGGAGCCCTTTGCCAAGGGCCGCCAGCATTGCATCTCTGCCCAGCACGGCCAGCGAACTTTGGGAGCTGCGGACTCCGGTAGGAGGTGGCCGACTCTGATGTCCAGGCCGCTGAGGAGGTCCCCCAGCCCCGACGTTAGGACTTACATCACCCCGGCGAGCAGGCCTGAACATCGGGCCGCCCATAGCGGCGACTGCAGAGGCCCTGACCACGGGTGAACATTGGGGAACATTAGAGGAAGATAACTGACGTTGGTGCCTTCCCTCACAGTGGGAAACTTTGATTCTGCTGTGTGGAATGTTTTATATTGAATTCTATCGTGTGTTGTGTTCTTTATTTTTATTGTAAGGCTGTATGGTAATCACATTTCACTGTGCCATCTGGCACATGTGAGAAATAAATGTATCTTGTATCTCTTGTATCTTGGATTCTCTCTGCTGCCCCTGCTGGTGGGAGGGGGATGGGACTATAAAATCCGGAAGTGCTGTGCCTCACTCAGTCTCTGCAAGATGGAGGAAACGAGTGGGTCATGTCTCTCTGAGCTGTGAAGAACACTGAACACATGTCTACTCAACTGTGAGTGCCCTTAATGTGGTTTGAAAATGAAAATGTGATTGCTTTGAAATTCTGCACTACAAATGGTTGTTGGTGGTGGTTGCTTTGAAATGCTGCACTGCACATGGTTGTCAGTGGTGGTAACTGCTGTGAAATGCTGCACTGCAAATGGTTGTTGGTGGTGGTAACTGCTGTGAAATGCTGCACTGCAAATGGTTGTTGCTTGTGGTAGCTGCTGTGAAATGCTGCACGACAAATGGTTGTTGGTGGTGGTAACTTGACAACTTCCTGTTTGCACTGTATATTGTAGGTATGTTGCAAAGCCTACCTGAAGCGTCGCTGAAAATCTGTCGCTGCGGGTGTGCGCGATTTTGGCGCCGTTTAGAGGGGGGCGGGTTTAAAATGCGATTTTCTCTAGGCTGTTCAAATCGAAGATGTTCAGCCTAGTTAATTATTAACGAAAAATCGCTGAAAGACCCCGTCGCAAAAGCTATTATTAGTTTTAAAGGCCTCGTATAATAGTTATAGTAGTTTAAAAATCAATCTCTAAACCCGCGACCGCCAGCAACCGCAGGGTCTCATAAAGCAGACAACTGAAGGAAGGCTGCATATTTTTACATTAAAAAGGGCTTCTAAAGATCCCTTTATACAAAGTTTAATATTGCGAAGAGCTCATTTTGGGCCCATTATATCCCGCAGTATTTTTCTGGGCATTTGGGGCACAAATCTACCGCAATGTGAACGTTCTAAACCGGCGCGTTCACAGGAACCCACTGGAAAGCTGATTTAAATGGGCATTTATTTACAGCAATTGAACACTAAATTTCTTCCATTTGGCCTATAAATGAATGTAAATGAGATTTAAAAATCATGTTTTATAGTGAATTATTTGTGAATATTATTTGGACATTTAGGCTATTTAAAAATGTTAATCATTTATTAAGAAATGGATAGATGTTTAGATCTAGTAATTGAAGTCTGAAATTAGCTACAATTAGGTAACTAACTAATTATATGCTTTAATTTCAGGTCATCCAAGTAAGATTATTTTATATTTGTTTCAGAATGCTTCAATCTATGATAACTGAAAATTTCATTCAGTTCTCTTAATTTTTAAGAAAGTTATGGGCTTTTGACTGTTCACGATCACAGCTTTTTTGTTATGTCCATAGAAAATCAATAGGGAACAAGATGCTCATTTCCCAGTATGAAAATGGCCATAACTTTTTTAATACTTGAGATATGAAAGTGAATTAGGTGTCAAATTAAACTTATTTTTATGCTTTATCTGATGGGATAAATTACAGACTTGATTTTTAAAATCTCAAAATTTTGTAACATTGCTATATATTGATTTTAGATAAAATACTACCACTTACGGCTGTGACGTTTGGCCATCTTACTCAGTTCCCCTCCGCTCATCAGGTGCAGAGGCTTCTTCCCATCAATGAAAAATAAATGCGTTAATAGTTGAAAAAAAAATTTGAGAATCTCTCTCCTGTCAATCACGCCATCAAGGGAACGCCCCTTCCGGTGAGAGGGGGCAGGGATTATAAAACCCGGAAGTGTGGTTGTGGCTCAGTCTCTGCAAGATGGGGGAGGGAAAGGTCACGACTGAGCTGTGAATCAATTGTACATCACACTATATGTCTACTGAACTGTGAGTGTGGTGTTTATGTGGTGTTTTGTGTGGTTTAATGTTGGTTTTATGGTGGTTTCACCCTGCTTGAAATGGTTTGAAACTGCATTTGAATGTGGTGGCCTTGCACCCTGCATGAAATGGTATGCAACTGCATTTGAATTTGGTGGCCTTGCACCCTGCATGAAATGGTATGAAACTGCACTTGAATTTGGTAGCCTTACACCCTGCTTGAAATGGCATTAAACAGCACTAGAAACATAGAAAAATAGAAAATAGGTGCAGGAGTAGGCCATTCGGCCCTTCGAGCCTGCACCTCCTTTCAATATGATCATGGCTGATCATCCAACCCAGTATCCTGTACCTGCCTTATCTCCATACTCACTGATCCCTTTAGCCACAAGGGCCACATCTAAGCATTTGGTGGCCTTGCACCCTGCTTGGAGTGGCATGAAACTGCACTTGAGTTTGGTGGCCCTGCACCCTGCTTGAAGTGGTATGTAACTGCACTTGAAGTTGGTGGCCTTGCACCCTGCTTGAAGTGGTAGGAAACTGCAATTGAATTTGGTGGACTTACACCCTGCTTGAAGTGGTAAGAAACTGCACCTGCATTTACTGGCCTTGCACCCTGCTTGAAATGGTTGGAAATTGCATTTGAATTTAGTGGCTTTGCACCCTGCTTGAAATGGAAGTTCAAGGATAGCCGTGAGTCAACTGCTAGCCCACCAGCCGTGAGTGAGCACATCAGGCTTGATTGACTGAGCTGTCACCCCAAGAATCTATTTAGCCCACAATGTCCATACTAGCCCTCTGGAAACCAGTCCCTTCATCCCACAATACCCATACTAGCGCTCCAGAAAGCCCCCCCCCCCTCCCACTGGCCACCAATATTGGAATTGGTGGAGAGGAGGAATATTGCATTGGGGGACCAGCCCTTCCGTGTGAACATGGGACCCAATGGGTCCCACTTAGTCTAGTAATCATTGAATTCTCCAATTGTGGTAACTCATTAACAAACACCAGGGCAGCATGGTGGCATAACGGTAGAGTTTCTGCCTTACAGCGAATGCAGCGCCGGAGACCCGGGTTTGATCCCGACTGTGGGTGCTGTCTGCATAGAGTTTGTACATTCTCCCCGTGACCGGCGTGGCTTTTCTCTGAGATCTTCGGTTTCCTCCCACACTCCAAAGACGTACAGGTTTGGAGGTTAATTGGCTTGTTAAGAGTAAAAATTGTCCCTAGATAGTGTTAATGTGCGGGGATAGCAGATTGGTGCGGACCCGGTGGGTCGAAGAGGCAGTTTCCGCGCTGTATCTCCAAACTAAACTAAACTAAACTACCACCCACTCCCTCCTTTTGTCCCTCCTGTCTTCCCTGTACCCTATCTGGATGCAGACCCATTTCTCTCACTATCCTTCCCCACTTTTCCCTTACCCTGTCTTCATATTTCAAGCTTCTTCTCTCTCTATGTCTTCTTTTCATCACTAGCCTTTGTCCACCAACCAATTAACTCCCCCCTCCATCCCATGTGTATCCACCTATTACTTGCCAGGCTTTGTCCTGCCTCCTCTCTTCCAATGTTCTCATCCCTACTACAATCAGACTGAAGTAGGGTCACAACCTGAAAGATCACCAGAGGTGCTGCCTGACCTGCTGAGTTACTCCAGCACTTTGTGGCTTTTTTGTAAACCAGCATCTGCAGTTCCTTGTACCTCCATTCCTTTGCATAAAGCTGGTGTCAAGACACAAGGCCAAAACTACAGAGGATAATGTGTAGTAGGTTTGTTGCAGATTTTCTGACGCACTGCAGGGTGTGTGGAAAGTGAAGTGATGTTTCAACTAACACACTGCTTTGTACTATAGACATTGACATGTCTACACATTGTCATTAGTTTAAGCCCAGACTTTAAATAATAGGCAAATTAGGGCTATTATTGTTCCTGCTTTGTTCTCATTAGATACAGGGACCTTGGGTTGACAGCTTTATAGTGGCAAAATACTGAATGAACTTCAAGCAAACCTCTAAGCATATTGAACAATGCATCAAAAGATTTCAGTGCCCAGTTTCACTCATTCCAGATTTCACTTCATATGCAATGTGGAAAAATGACATGGAAACAAAATATTCCACTATGTATTCATGCAGTGATTCTATATATTCTGTTAGTTAATTTTCTGTTATTATAGCAGATGGTGTGTGGAACAGCTGCTGAATGTTGTTTAAATTACAACAGTAGGTACTTAAAAAAATGACTGATGACTCTTGGCAACATTGTAAAGTTAAAAAAGGTAAAAGCCTTTGGTTTTGTTGCAGGATGTCTAATCTCCATTGTTGGACTGATATTATCCCTTCAAAGGTCTGCAACTATTTATACCAACGCTGCATGGGGGAAATGTATCTGCATTCACTATGCTGACAGATGCCCAAAGTGCTTTGTCAACGTTTTGAGAGGTGACTTGCTGTCATCTGGCATTTGATCCCATGCAACCCCACACCAGAAGCTTTGTAATTTTTGTGACCCAGTCAAACAAAGCCAAGGCTCTTCCACCTTCGAGACTAGAGTCTCCTCACAAAGGCGTACCAGGCTGAATTTTAAGTGGAGTGAGTGGGTTGGGAATATGTTTGGGCAGAATAACTGCAGGAAAAGTGACAGCAAATCTGTGAAGCTAACTCCAACATATCAACTTCTGAAGAAGGGTCTCAACCCAAACTGTCACCCATTCCTTCTCTCCAGAAATGCTGCCTGGCCTGCTGAGTTACTCCAGCTTTTTGTGTCTCCATTTAACTTATTAGGCTCTGTGTTAGCAAACACCCTCAGGAAAGACAGGCAGCCAGTCTGTCAATAGCTGCTTTAAAGTGATGTTAATGAAGGTTTGTATGTTTTGTCTAAATATGCATGCTTTTCCCTGGCTGCCCAGTACTCACCAGTAACAGCAAGAAGACAGCAGTACTGGAGGAAATGATAGGCCAATCCCTCAACATTGCATCACACTCCCTCTGAATATGTGGGTTCTGAAGATGGAGGAGGGCTGCTGTCATTTCTTTATCTGTCCCTGTACTCCCTGCAGCATCAGGTTTTGTCCTGTCCCTCCTCTCTTCCAGCTTCTCCCTTCCTCGCCCCCCCCCCCCCCCCCCCCCCCCACAATCAATCTGAAGAAGGATCCTGACCCGATACGTCACCTATCCATTTTCTCCAGAGATGGTGGCTCACCCATTGAGTTAGAGGCAATGGAGGCCATTTCTCTGGATGCTTTCAAGAGAGTTAGATAGAGCTCTTAAAGGTAGCGGAGTCAAGGGATATGGGGAGAAGGCTGGAACAGGGTACTGAATGTGGATGATAAGCCATGATCACAGTGAATGGCGGTGCTGGTTCGAAGGGCCGAATGTCCTACTCCTGCACCTATTGTATATTCTCTATTGAGTTATTCCAGCACTTTGTGCCCTTTATTGTAAACCAGCATCTGCAGTTCCTTCTTTCTCCATTCTCCCTGGTTTTGTTGCTGTGTTCCTTCTTTCACTGGCAGGTTTTGGGAAGCAAGGGAAATGACATGTGATATTCTTCCATCACTTGTGGGCAGCACAGTGGCACAGTTGGTAGAGCAGCTGCCTCATAGTGCCAGCGACACAGGTTCAATCCGGATCTCAGGGTGCTGTCTGTGTAGGGTTACATGGTATCCCTGTGACTGCCTGGGGTTCCTCTGGGTGCCCCAGTTGTCTCCCATGTCCCAAACACACGCAGGCTTGTAAGTTACTTGGCTTCTGAGAATTGCCCCTAGTCTGTAGGGTGTAGAAGAGAAAGTGGGATAACATAGAACTAGTGTGACACAAAAAGCTGGAGTAACTCAGCGGGACAGGCAGCATCCCTGGAGAGAAGGAATGGGTAACGTTTCGGGATGTGACTCTTCTTCAGACTGGTTAGGAATATGGGAAACAAGAGATAAAGATGTAAAGATGTAAAGAGATAAAGAACAATAAATGAAAGATATGCAAAAAAATAGCGACGATAAAGGAAACAGGCCATTGTAAGCTGTTTGTAGGGTGAAAATGAAATGCCAGTGCGATTTGGATGGGGGAGGGATAAAGAGAGAAGGAATGCCAGGAGTTAGAGAAATCAATATTCATACCACTGGGCTGTAAGCTGCCCAAGCGAAATATGAGATGCTGTTCCTCCAATTTGCATTTAGCTTCACTCTGACAATGGAGGAGCCGAGGACAGAAAGGTCTGTGTAGGAATGAGAAGGAGAATTAAAGTTCTTAGCAACCGGGATATCAGGTTGAGGCGAGCTGAGCGAAGGTGTTCCGCGAAACGATCGCCCAGTCTGCGTTTGGTCTCACCGATGTCAAAGGTATCAAAGGTATTTTATTAGTCGCATTCACATACACCCAGGTGTAGTGAAGTGAAATACTTTTTGCCATTTTGTAGCACACAAAAAAAAGAATACAGACATAACACCAATGAGAGTCTTAAACACATAGAACATCCCCCCACAATGGCTCCCACCATGAGGGAAGGCACAAAGTCCAGTCCCCAACCCCAGTTCACCCATAGTCGGGCCAATTGAGGCCTCCACAGTTGCCTCTACGGAGGCCCGATGTTCCTGGCCGTTCTCGCTGGGTGATGTTGGTCCGGCGTCGGGAGAGTCCTCCCAGCGGCCTGGGAACCCTGGAATGGCCGCTTCCGCACTGGAGGCCGCGGCTTCCGAAGCCAACAAGGCCGTGCCGGATGGAGCTCCACAACTGGCTATCTCATCTAGAGATCCCAGGCTCCTGATGTTAAGTTCAGCGCCGTCGCCCGCAGCTGGTCGCTCCACAGTCCCGCAGCTCCGCGATGTTGTTCCCGGCGGTCTCAGCTCACCGGAGCTCCAGCGCGGCGACCTAGGCAAGGCATCGCCCACTCCGCGATAGCGCTCCAGCGCTGTGCCGCCGCCGAAGCCGAGGTTCTGGGCGGTCCCCGACAGGAAACGCCGCTCCAGGCCCGCTGGTAGGCCGCGAGGATGGGTCGAAGCTGCAGCCCGGAGAAAAGCTGCCTCTCCGACCAGGTAGGGACCCTGAAAGGTAGTTTCCCCCTTCCCCCCCCCCCCACCCCCCACATAAAAAAAGTCTAGACCTCCAAACAAAACACTTAACTAACTAAAAGCGTGCACGTCCTTAATACAGTAGGTGAGGTTGTGAAGTGAACCTCTGCCTAATCTGAAAGGACTGTCGGGATCCCTGGACAGTCGAGGGAGGAGGTATAGCGACAGGTGTTGCATCTTCTGTGGTTGCTGGGGAAGGTACCTGGGGAGGAAATGGTTTGGGTGAGAATTTTGTGTCTATCTTCGGTTTAAAACAGCATCTGCATTTCCTTCTTACATAGAAGTAGTGTGAATGGGTTATTGATAGTTGGCATGGACTCGATGTGCTGAAGGGCCTGTTTCCATGCTGTGCCTTTTAATCATTGAATCAAACAATGTCTGTCAGACTTCTTCTTCTTGCGAATGAAACATAAACCAAAGGAATAGTTAGATCTCAAGCCGTGTGTTGAGCAGCCAGCTTGTTATCTCTGCGTCAATGTCTGCCAGGCTCTGAGCTCCATTTCGTGGGTGGTAGAGCGGGCAACCAGAGATGACATGGTTGGCTGTCTGGTGTTCTGTCAGAAAATGGAGACAACACTTAGGTGGAATGGTGGTATCTGTTACAAAATAATCCACGTCAATGTTTCAGGTCTGAAACCTTTCATTGGAACATGGAGTGAGAGAGATCATTTTAAATTGCAGAAAATGTGGCAGAAGGAATGAGCAGGACAATAGTAACGAAACACGGAACTCATTTGGGAATACGTTGTCGGATTATAACTCCAGAAAAAGTGACAGCAAGGAAACAAGGAACTGCAGATGCTGATTTATAAAAATTAGCACAAAGTGCTGGGGAAACTCAATAAATCAAGCAGCATCTCTGGAGAACATGGATAGGTGATGGTTCAGGTCAGTCTGAAGAATGGTCCCATCCCGAAACTTCACCTATCCATGTTCTCCAGAGATACTCTTGACCCGTTGAGTTACTCGAGCACTTTGGTCCTTATCTGCAATAGTGAGACCAGGTTAAATTGATGAATGGGGCTGTCAGAGGGTTATTGTGTATTGAATGGATGGATGAAAAGTTTGACCTGAGGGAGTTTGAGAGACATGATATTACTTCAAAATGAGACTGAGCACCAGTGCTGGGAGGACATATCATGATGCGCACACAGAGATCTGGATGTTATTTGAAAGGGTTTTTGTGGGTTGGGAGAATCGTATTCAGGCATTGGATAACATATACAAAAGGAAGTAGGCTAAGGCGGGGGCATTAGGAATTCCAAGAGCTAGAATCTTACAGGACAAAGACTCCACAATTTGTCACCATATGGCCATATGTTTATCCATGGTAAATGTTAATCAATACAAATATGGATTAACAATAGACAATAGTAAATAGGTGCAGGAGTTGGCCATTCGGCCCTTCAAGCCAGCACCGCCATTCAATGTAATCATGGCTGAACATCCCTAATCAGTACCCCGTTGCTGCCTTCTCCCTATATCTCCTGACTCCACTATCTTTAAAATCCCTATCTAGCTCTCTCTTGAAAGTATCCAGAGAACCGGTCTCCACTGCCCTCTGAGGCAGAGAATTCCACAGACTCACAACACTCTGTGTGAAAAAGTGTTTACTCGTCTCCGTTCTATATGGCTTACCCCTTATACATAAGGGCCTGTCCCACTATGGCGATCTTATTTGCGAGTTTAGGAGAGTTTGTGCTCGCCACAAGCTCACAGCATGGTCGACACATGGTCGTAGGTGGTCACTGGTAAGTCTCCTTCATGATCGAGAGGAGTTCCCGCATAGTGGTTACTACTCGCGGCCTCAGTTTGGTCGAGGAAAATTTTTCAACAGGCTGAAAAATGTTCTTGGTCGGCATGGAGAAAATCGATTCTATTGAACTCGTAGTTCAGTGGTAGTGGGGTCGCCATGTCGTTGTAGGTAGTCGGGGTAGCCATAAGTAATCTCCTTTGCTGACCTTTGCATTTTAATTGGCTCATTGGGGAGAACAAATGTAAGCACGAGTTTTCAGAACCAAGGAAAAATGACCGGTAATTTTAAATGCCCGCTAAACTTCACAGCTGTGTGTCTCTGGTTTATTAAAAGTTGCCTGGCTTCGTAAAAGTGTCTCTCCCCCACGCCCCCTTCTCTCCCCCCCCCCCCCCCCTTCTCTCCCCCATCTTCTCCCCCCTCCCTTCTCTCCCCCCTTCTCTCCACCCCTTCTCACCCCCATTTCTCTATCCCCCCTTCTCTCACCTCCTTCTCCCCCCTTCCCTCCCCACCCTTCTCTCCCCCCCCCCCCCCTTCCCTCCCCTCCCCTAACCCCTCTTTTAAAGGACTTCCTGTTCATCGCGGGTATCATTTTGGGTTTGCACCGTGTGGATTTCAGACAGCGCTCCCCCGCTTTCCCTGGCCCCCGACTTTGCAATGTGTTTGTGTGTGTGTGTGTGTGTTCAGCGCTGACGGTCGATCCAGCTCGCGGTTTTTCAGGCGAGTGCCCCCGAGCTTGAAGGTCGCAGACAGTTTGCTGAAAAGTCGCATAAGTGGGACAGTCCCTTTAAACAATGGCCCCTTGTTCTGGACTCCCCCAACATCGGGAACATGTTTCCTGCCTCGAGCATGCTCAAACCCTTGATCATCTTATATGTTTCAATAAGGTACCCTCTCATCCTTCTAAACTCCAGAGTATACAAGCCCAGCTGCTCCATTCTCTCAGCATATGACAATCCCGCCATCCCGGGAATTAACCTTGTAAACCTACGCTGCACTCCCTCGATAGCAAGAATGTCTTTCCTCAAATTAGGGGACCAAAACTGCACACAGTACTCCAGGTGCGGTCTCACTAGGGCCCTATACAACTGCAGAAGGACCTCTTGCTCCTATACTCAACTCCTCTTGTTATGAAGGCCATTGGCTTTCTTCACTGCCTGCTGTACCTGCATGCTTACTTGCATTGGCTGATGAACAAGGACCCCCCAGATCCCATTGTGCTTCCCTTTTCCCAACTTGACACCATTTAGATAATAATCTGCCTTCCTGTTTTTGCTACCAAAGTGGATAACCTCACATTTATCCACATTAAACTGCAAACTCACCCAACCTGTCCAAGTCACCTTACATTCTCAAAGTGTCCTCCTCACAGTTCACACTGCCACTCAGCTTTGTATCATCTGCAAATTTACTAATGTTACTTTGAATCCCTTCATCTAAATCATTGATGCATATTGTACATAGCTCCAGCACCGAGCCTTGCGGTACCCCACTAGTCACTGCTTGCCATTCTGAAAGGGACCCGTTAATCCCTACTCTTTGTTTCCTGTCTGCCAACCAATTTTCTATCCATGTCAGCACTCTACCCCCAATTCGTGTGCTCTAATTTTGCCCACTTATCTCCTATGTGGGACCTTATCAAATCTTTCTGAAAGTCCAGGTACACTACATCCACTGGCTCTCCCTTTTACATTTTCCTAGTTATATCCTCAAAAAATCCAGAAGATTAGTCAAGCATGATTTCCCCTTCATTGACTCCAGCACTTCCCCACTACCGATGTCAGGCTAACTGGTCTATAATTCCCTGTTTTCTCTCTCCCGCCTTTCTTAAAAAGTGGAATAACATTAGTTTTGTGTTCTTATTCTAGGTCAGCACAAAACTTGGAAGTCTTTAATTTACATCAGAAGTCTTTAATGCTTTACTCAATGCTGGCAGCAAGACAACTCAAAACGGCTGCACCCTCACACACTACAGACAGGATAAACTATTTACAAAAACATCTCCGTTTGTCCTGTGCTGCTCCACCTGCTGCACAGGAGGAGCAATGGGTCCTCCCACCCCACACAGTCCAACAAACATCACATTCCCCCTTTCCAGTTTGAACATCTCCATTTGGCTGGACCTCGCTTCACTCTTGTTTTCCCAGCATTTTTTGGGCTTTCATAACCCTTGCTAAAGGTTATGCGTTTCATAACCCTTGCTAAAGGCTCAGAATCAACAGAATTTTTGTCAGTGTTCTCTTTTGAAGAGATATCAGTATTTGCTTTATCTGTATGCTGTTCTTTCTCCACTTGAATGTAGTTTTTCTCGACAGTCGTCAGCGCTTTGGATGCGAACGCGATTGCTTCCTTGCCGTTCAGCGCCATTTGTGAGATTACAGCTCCAAGACCATACGGCGATGCATTGGCGGCCAGCGAGATCGGCTTCGATGAGTCATAGTGGATGAAACGCGTCTTCTGGGCGAGCATCTCCTTCAACCAGGTGAATGCATGGTCACACTCTTTGGACCAGTGCCATTCACCGTCCTGTTTTCGCAGGTTGTTCAGGCACTTGCTGACCATGTTGCAATCCGTGGTAGATGACAATGCCATAGTTGATCCATCGTAGATCAAGGTGTTCATGTCAAGCTTGAAAGCATGGATCCAGTCGATGGCGCACAGGGATGTACCTTCTTTACCAACGACGATCAGCGGCAACATCAGTGTCAGGCCATTACAGGAAACGGTGACATTGGATTTTCCTTTCGTGGGTATGGGCTGCCGTCCATATCCGAAAAAGCAGATGTTAGCTGGTTTCAGTTTTGGTGATCCGATCCTCTCCCAGATGTCCTGACCCACTAGCGACACAGCCACACCCAGTGTCCACCTGGAACTGTAGATCGATGTTCGAGACCCGCAGCGAAATCCTCGTCTTGTCAGTGATCGTAGACACACCGAGCACTTCAATAGGAATGGTCTCCACGATTTGGTGGACTGCGTTTTGCGCTTTCTTGCCATTTCTCAGCTTTCCTACGGAAAGGCATAACAAACGAACTTAATATATGGGCACTCATGGTTATGATGAGCATCCTCACACACCACAGACAGGATAAACTATAAACAAAAACATCTCCCTGTTGCACCTGCTACACAGGAGGAGCAACGGGTGCTTCCACCCCACACAGTCCACCAAACATCACAATTAGCTACCCTCCAATCCACAAGAACTGATCCGGAATCTATAGAACATTGGAAATTTATCACCAATGCATCCATGATTTCTTAAGTACCCTGGGATGCAGACCATCAGGCCCTATGGATTCATCAGCCTTCAGTCCCATCAGACAACCCAACACCATTTCCTGCCTAATGTGGATTTCCTTCTGTTCCTCCGTCACCCCAGATCCTCTGGCCACTAGTATATCAGGAAGATTGTTTGTGTCCTCCTTAGTGAAAACAGATCCAAAGTACCTGTTCAACTCATCTGCCATTTCCTTATTCCCCAAAATAAATTCACCTTTTTCAGTCTTCAAGGGCCCAATTTTGATCTTAAATTATTTTTTTCTCTTCATATAACTAAAGAAGCTTTTACTATCCTCCTTTGTATTCTTGGCTCGCTTAACTGCGTACCTCATCTTTTCTCCCCGTACTGTCTTTTTAGTTATCTTCTGTTGCACTTTAAACATTACCCAATCCTCTTGCTTCCTGCTCATCTTTGCAACATTGTATTCTTCTCTTTTATTTTTATACTGTCCCTGACGTCCCTTGTCAGCCACAGTCGCCCCTTGGAATCTTTCTTCCTCTTTGGAATGAACTGATCCTGCACTTTCTGTATTATTCCCAGAAATACCTGCCATTGTTGTTCCACTGTCATCCCCGCTAGGGTATCTTTCCAGTCAACTTTGGCCAGCTCCTCCCTCTGGCCCCATAGTCCCCTTTATTCAACTGTAACACGGACACCCCCAATGAACCCTTCTCCCTCTCCAATTGCAGATTAAACTTGACCATATTATGGTCATACCTCCTAATGGCTCCTTAACCTCAAGTTCCTTTATCAAATCCGGTTCATTACATAACACTAAATCCAGACTTGATTTCTTCCTGGTAGGCTCCAGTACAAGCTGGTCTAAGAATCCATCACGGAGGCACTCCATAAATTCCCTTTCTTGGGGTCCAGTACCAACCTAATTTTCCCAGTCAACCTGCATGTTGAAATCTCCCATAACAACCGTAGCATTGCCTTTACGACATGCCAATTTTAACTCCTGTTTCAACTAGCACCCTACTGAATTAACTAGCACCCTACTACACTCAACTAGCAAGCTACTGTTTGGGGGCCTGTAGATCAGTCCCATTAGGTTCTTTTTTTACCCTTACAATTCCTTAGTTCTATCCATACTGACTCCACATCTCCTGTTTCAATGTCATCCCTTGCAAGGGACATAATTTCATTTCTCACCACAGAGCTGCCCCACCCCCTCTGCCCACCTGTCTGTCTTTTCGATAGGAGATATGCCCTTGAATATTCAGTTCCCAGCCCTGGCCCTCTTGCAGCCATGTCTCTGTAATTCCCACAACATCATACTTGCGAATTTCTAACTGAGCCTCAAGTTCATCCGCTTTATTTCTTATAACTTTTGGTTTGCTGATCTCAGTGCTCATTATCGCCATATCACAACCTAAGTGGGCAGCACAACATTTCTCTCACAGCAATTGCTTTAAGTGTGGCACATCTATCTGTGTTTTTTTTGTCTAGAATCCAGACATTGCATAAATGAAGAAGTGTCCCATCCCGAAAATGGACATGGATAGATGACGGTTTGGGTCATGACCCTTCCATAGACTCCCGATCCCTCCAGAATTTGAAGCTGGCATTGAATGGTGGGGCAAGCTTGAGGTACTTGGTGGCCTCCTCCTGCTCCTAGTTTCTTGTGTTCTTCTGCGCAAGAGTGAGATTATCCATTTCCTCCAGAGATGTTGCCTGACTCACTGAGTTACTACAGCACTGTGCTCTTGGCTAATGTGGGACCATACATATCTCGGTCCCCTTGGACTACCATTTACCAACATTACGTCTGTGTGCCCTCAGGTGCCGACTGTAAGACATGTGACAAGTTCAATTGCCAGGCTACTTCCCTCTATCAAAAGTAAACAACATCTCCCTATTATAGACACAACGTGCTGGAATAACCCAGTGGATCAGGCAGCCTCTCTGGAGAAAAAGGATAGGTGATGTTTCAGGTGGGATCCTTCTTGAGTCCTGACCAGAAACATCAATTATCCTTTTTCTGCAGAGATGCTGCCTGACCTGCTGAGTTACTCCAGCATTTTATGCCTACCTTTGGTATTACCCAGATCTGCAGTTATTTGTTTCTGCAACTGCATTTCCCACTATCCTTGTGGTCCCAGCAACATGTTCGGTGAAGTGACATTAAAAACAAAAGGCAGTTTTGAGTGCCTGCATTCCATCCCCTCACTACATAGGCTTTTGCAAGCCATTAGATGCCATGTTTCCATGTTGCTTTAAATAATGGGGTCGAAATTGATTCAACAACCTTGTTATCACATCCGCTAAGCTTACTTTATTAAGAAGCCTGGAAACAATATGTTAATATATCTATGCATGACAATTTAAGATACAAAAACTCTGAAGGATGTGCTGCACTTAAAGCAGGTGCTGTGAGTGAAATGTTGCGGCACCCACTTTAGGTTGGGATATGGTCGTATTGAGTACTGAGATTAGCAAACCAAAAGTTAATCCATATTTGTATTGCTTAACGTTGATCATGGCTAAACTGCCATGTAGTAACAAGTGGTGGAGTATTTGTCCTTTGTCCTTATGTCAACATTTCTTAAAGTTATACTTGAAGACATGAGGAACTTCAGATGTTCGCTTACCAAAAAAGAAAAACACCAAGTGCTGGAGTAACTCAGTAGGTCAGGCAGCATGTGCAGGAAAGGACTGTAGATGTTGGCTTAAATCAAAGGTAGACACAAAATGCTGGAATAATTCAACGGGACAGGCAGCATCTCTGGAGAGAAGGAATGGGTGACGTTTCGAGTCGAGACCCTTATTCAGCTTGATTGTAGTAGTGGGGAGAAAGCTGGAAAAGAGGTGGGGGGGCAGAGCAAAACCTGGCAAGTGATAGGTGGACACAGGTGAGGGAGGTTAGATGGGCAGATGGGTGAACAAAGGCAACATAAGGGCATAAGACATAGAGTGAAATAAGAAGCCAGAGGGAGAGATAAAAGTGGAAGGGAAGAGGGAGAGGTGGGCGAGATTGCGGGAGAAATCTTGGATGAATGAAAGGAAAGGATAAAAGGGTAATTTATCTAAAATTGGAGAATTCAATGTTCATACCATTGGATTGTAAGCTACCCAAGTGGAATACGAGCGTTGTTCCTATAATTTGCAAGCGGCAATGAAGGAGGCCCAGGTTGGCAAGGGAGTGGGAAGGAGAGGGAAAATATTCAGCAGGCCTAGATGGACTGAGCACAAGTGCACGGTGAAACGGTTGCCTATCTATGCTTGGTTATGCTGATGCAAAATACACCACAATGGGAGTACTGAATGCAGTAGATGAGGTTAGAGGAGATGCACGTGAACCTCTGTCTCACATGGAAAGACTGCTGGGGTCTCTGGATGGGAGCGAGGGAGGAGGTATAGAGACAGGTGTTACATCTCCTGTAGTTGCAGGGGAAAGTACCTGGGGAGGGAATGATATGCGTGGGAAGGGATGAGTGAACTCAAGAAATTGTGAAGTGATCTCGACGGAAAGCAGAAAAGGGTGGGAATGGGAAAATGCGATGGTAGTGAGATCACGTTAAAGGCGGTGGAAATGTCAGAGAACGATGTGTTGGATGCCGAGGCTGGTGGGGTCGGGAAAGTATCAGGGAACACTATCCTTATTGCATCTGGGGGGAGGGGGGACGAGAACAGAACTGCAGGACACAGGAGACATGGGTGAGGGGTCCATTTACAACAGCAGAGACAAAACCACATTTAATAATGAAAGAGAACATCTTGAATGTCCTAGAGTGGAAAGTCTCATCTTGGAAGCAGATGTGGCAGAGATGGAGAAATTGAGGGTGGGTAAATATATCCTTGCAAGAAACAGGGTGGACAAAGTGTTATCTATAAAGGTGGTTACCCCCTGCTGTTATGGATGGATCTCTCACCTGAGCTGAGTTTAACTTGGCATCATGTTCCACATGTTCATTGTAAGCCAAACTGTGTTGGTACTGGTCTACGTTCTGACTGTATAACTAGAAAATAATTGTGTTTATTTTTATTCTGCTATTTAAATCTTCCGAGCTGACAGGAGAATATGCATTTGAATGATTACTCCTGCAAGCAAAAGATATTTGTATGCAACTTCTGATAAGTAGATTAAATAGATTCTGTGAATTGTTGACCAGGATGATTACCTATGGGAAATAAATAGAAAAACATTGGCCTTCATCCAATGATTATTTTTTCGAAGTGTGAAGTTTCTGGACATGCCTAAGTATGTGCTCTGAGGCTTAATGAAATCATATTTCCCTGCTCTCGAAGCGAGTCCCCATCAGGTACATGACTTTCATGAGAAAAAGGATTGTTTCTGTTAACTTAGATATGCTGCTGTTTTAGCATTGATAATTTCTTACGTCATAACCTACTTAATGCCACTCCTTGAAGAATAGTAAGGATTGTCAACTGCTTCCAGATCACCTTAAGCTGAAAATGCTCTTAAACAAAATTGAAAAGCAATTGTTTCTTTTAAGTAATAATTAACTGGAGCTCAACTACAGTTAAACTGCCCCCCCACCAATAATATAGGAATTCATCATGTTTAAGAAGCAACTGCCGATGGTGGTTTAAATCGAAGGTAGACACAAAATGCTGGAGTAACTCAGCGGGACAGGCAGCATCTCTGGAGAGAAGGAATGGGTCAAAACGCTTCTTCAGACTGATGTCAGGGGAGTTGGCGGGAGAGTGATAGGATGTAGTCGGAGACAGTAAGACTGGAGGGAGAACTGGGAATGGGAGGGGATGGAGAGAGAGGGAAAGCAAAGGTTACTTAAAGTTAGAGAATACAATACAATACAATACAATACAATTCAATTTATTGTCATTTGGACCCCTTGAGGTCCAAACGAAATGTCGTTTCTGCAGCCATACATTACAAACAAATAGACCCAAGACACAACATAATTTACATAAACATCCATCACATTGCTGTGATGGAAGACCAAAAAAACTTATCTCTCCACTGCACTCTCCCCCCCGATGTCAGAGTCAAAGTCAAAGTCAAAGCCCCCGGCGGGCGATGGCGAATTGTCCCGCAGCCATTAAAGCCACGCCGGGTGATGCAAGGTCGCACACCGGGTCTTGATGTTAGAGCCCCCGGCGCGCGCTCGCAGTCCCGCAGCCATTCCAAGCCGCGCGGGGCGGTGCTGTAAAGCCCCGCTCAGGTGCTCTTCAACCCCGCAACTCGGGCGGGAGAAGTCGCCGTTGCGGAAGCCCTGAAAAGCGGTCTCCCTCCAGCAACCCGCGGCCTCCCGGTGCCGCCCGCCAAACCCGCAGTTGCAGCCACCGAACTGCGTTTTGCGCTTTCTTGCCATTTCTCAGCTTTCCTACGGAAAGGCATAACAAACGAACTTAATATATGGGCACTCATGGTTATGATGAGCATCCTCACACACCACAGACAGGATAAACTATAAACAAAAACATCTCCCTGTTGCACCTGCTACACAGGAGGAGCAACGGGTGCTTCCACCCCACACAGTCCACCAAACATCACAATTAGCTACCCTCCAATCCACAAGAACTGATCCGGAATCTATAGAACATTGGAAATTTATCACCAATGCATCCATGATTTCTTAAGTACCCTGGGATGCAGACCATCAGGCCCTATGGATTCATCAGCCTTCAGTCCCATCAGACAACCCAACACCATTTCCTGCCTAATGTGGATTTCCTTCTGTTCCTCCGTCACCCCAGATCCTCTGGCCACTAGTATATCAGGAAGATTGTTTGTGTCCTCTTTAGTGAAAACAGATCCAAAGTACCTGTTCAACTCATCTGCCATTTCCTTATTCCCCAAAATAAATTCACCTTTTTCAGTCTTCAAGGGCCCAATTTTGATCTTAAATTATTTTTTTCTCTTCATATAACTAAAGAAGCTTTTACTATCCTCCTTTGTATTCTTGGCTCGCTTAACTGCGTACCTCATCTTTTCTCCCCGTACTGTCTTTTTAGTTATCTTCTGTTGCACTTTAAACATTACCCAATCCTCTTGCTTCCTGCTCATCTTTGCAACATTGTATTCTTCTCTTTTATTTTTATACTGTCCCTGACGTCCCTTGTCAGCCACAGTCGCCCCTTGGAATCTTTCTTCCTCTTTGGAATGAACTGATCCTGCACTTTCTGTATTATTCCCAGAAATACCTGCCATTGTTGTTCCACTGTCATCCCCGCTAGGGTATCTTTCCAGTCAACTTTGGCCAGCTCCTCCCTCTGGCCCCATAGTCCCCTTTATTCAACTGTAACACGGACACCCCCAATGAACCCTTCTCCCTCTCCAATTGCAGATTAAACTTGACCATATTATGGTCATACCTCCTAATGGCTCCTTAACCTCAAGTTCCTTTATCAAATCCGGTTCATTACATAACACTAAATCCAGACTTGATTTCTTCCTGGTAGGCTCCAGTACAAGCTGGTCTAAGAATCCATCACGGAGGCACTCCATAAATTCCCTTTCTTGGGGTCCAGTACCAACCTAATTTTCCCAGTCAACCTGCATGTTGAAATCTCCCATAACAACCGTAGCATTGCCTTTACGACATGCCAATTTTAACTCCTGTTTCAACTAGCACCCTACTGAATTAACTAGCACCCTACTACACTCAACTAGCAAGCTACTGTTTGGGGGCCTGTAGATCAGTCCCATTAGGTTCTTTTTTTACCCTTACAATTCCTTAGTTCTATCCATACTGACTCCACATCTCCTGTTTCAATGTCATCCCTTGCAAGGGACATAATTTCATTTCTCACCACAGAGCTGCCCCACCCCCTCTGCCCACCTGTCTGTCTTTTCGATAGGAGATATGCCCTTGAATATTCAGTTCCCAGCCCTGGCCCTCTTGCAGCCATGTCTCTGTAATTCCCACAACATCATACTTGCGAATTTCTAACTGAGCCTCAAGTTCATCCGCTTTATTTCTTATAACTTTTGGTTTGCTGATCTCAGTGCTCATTATCGCCATATCACAACCTAAGTGGGCAGCACAACATTTCTCTCACAGCAATTGCTTTAAGTGTGGCACATCTATCTGTGTTTTTTTTGTCTAGAATCCAGACATTGCATAAATGAAGAAGTGTCCCATCCCGAAAATGGACATGGATAGATGACGGTTTGGGTCATGACCCTTCCATAGACTCCCGATCCCTCCAGAATTTGAAGCTGGCATTGAATGGTGGGGCAAGCTTGAGGTACTTGGTGGCCTCCTCCTGCTCCTAGTTTCTTGTGTTCTTCTGCGCAAGAGTGAGATTATCCATTTCCTCCAGAGATGTTGCCTGACTCACTGAGTTACTACAGCACTGTGCTCTTGGCTAATGTGGGACCATACATATCTCGGTCCCCTTGGACTACCATTTACCAACATTACGTCTGTGTGCCCTCAGGTGCCGACTGTAAGACATGTGACAAGTTCAATTGCCAGGCTACTTCCCTCTATCAAAAGTAAACAACATCTCCCTATTATAGACACAACGTGCTGGAATAACCCAGTGGATCAGGCAGCCTCTCTGGAGAAAAAGGATAGGTGATGTTTCAGGTGGGATCCTTCTTGAGTCCTGACCAGAAACATCAATTATCCTTTTTCTGCAGAGATGCTGCCTGACCTGCTGAGTTACTCCAGCATTTTATGCCTACCTTTGGTATTACCCAGATCTGCAGTTATTTGTTTCTGCAACTGCATTTCCCACTATCCTTGTGGTCCCAGCAACATGTTCGGTGAAGTGACATTAAAAACAAAAGGCAGTTTTGAGTGCCTGCATTCCATCCCCTCACTACATAGGCTTTTGCAAGCCATTAGATGCCATGTTTCCATGTTGCTTTAAATAATGGGGTCGAAATTGATTCAACAACCTTGTTATCACATCCGCTAAGCTTACTTTATTAAGAAGCCTGGAAACAATATGTTAATATATCTATGCATGACAATTTAAGATACAAAAACTCTGAAGGATGTGCTGCACTTAAAGCAGGTGCTGTGAGTGAAATGTTGCGGCACCCACTTTAGGTTGGGATATGGTCGTATTGAGTACTGAGATTAGCAAACCAAAAGTTAATCCATATTTGTATTGCTTAACGTTGATCATGGCTAAACTGCCATGTAGTAACAAGTGGTGGAGTATTTGTCCTTTGTCCTTATGTCAACATTTCTTAAAGTTATACTTGAAGACATGAGGAACTTCAGATGTTCGCTTACCAAAAAAGAAAAACACCAAGTGCTGGAGTAACTCAGTAGGTCAGGCAGCATGTGCAGGAAAGGACTGTAGATGTTGGCTTAAATCAAAGGTAGACACAAAATGCTGGAATAATTCAACGGGACAGGCAGCATCTCTGGAGAGAAGGAATGGGTGACGTTTCGAGTCGAGACCCTTATTCAGCTTGATTGTAGTAGTGGGGAGAAAGCTGGAAAAGAGGTGGGGGGGCAGAGCAAAACCTGGCAAGTGATAGGTGGACACAGGTGAGGGAGGTTAGATGGGCAGATGGGTGAACAAAGGCAACATAAGGGCATAAGACATAGAGTGAAATAAGAAGCCAGAGGGAGAGATAAAAGTGGAAGGGAAGAGGGAGAGGTGGGCGAGATTGCGGGAGAAATCTTGGATGAATGAAAGGAAAGGATAAAAGGGTAATTTATCTAAAATTGGAGAATTCAATGTTCATACCATTGGATTGTAAGCTACCCAAGTGGAATACGAGCGTTGTTCCTATAATTTGCAAGCGGCAATGAAGGAGGCCCAGGTTGGCAAGGGAGTGGGAAGGAGAGGGAAAATATTCAGCAGGCCTAGATGGACTGAGCACAAGTGCACGGTGAAACGGTTGCCTATCTATGCTTGGTTATGCTGATGCAAAATACACCACAATGGGAGTACTGAATGCAGTAGATGAGGTTAGAGGAGATGCACGTGAACCTCTGTCTCACATGGAAAGACTGCTGGGGTCTCTGGATGGGAGCGAGGGAGGAGGTATAGAGACAGGTGTTACATCTCCTGTAGTTGCAGGGGAAAGTACCTGGGGAGGGAATGATATGCGTGGGAAGGGATGAGTGAACTCAAGAAATTGTGAAGTGATCTCGACGGAAAGCAGAAAAGGGTGGGAATGGGAAAATGCGATGGTAGTGAGATCACGTTAAAGGCGGTGGAAATGTCAGAGAACGATGTGTTGGATGCCGAGGCTGGTGGGGTCGGGAAAGTATCAGGGAACACTATCCTTATTGCATCTGGGGGGAGGGGGGACGAGAACAGAACTGCAGGACACAGGAGACATGGGTGAGGGGTCCATTTACAACAGCAGAGACAAAACCACATTTAATAATGAAAGAGAACATCTTGAATGTCCTAGAGTGGAAAGTCTCATCTTGGAAGCAGATGTGGCAGAGATGGAGAAATTGAGGGTGGGTAAATAT
Source organism: Amblyraja radiata (assembly GCF_010909765.2). Taxonomy (NCBI): domain Eukaryota; kingdom Metazoa; phylum Chordata; class Chondrichthyes; order Rajiformes; family Rajidae; genus Amblyraja; species Amblyraja radiata. The sequence continues at coordinate 39,062,411 of NC_045959.1, forward strand.
ATCCTTGCAAGAAACAGGGTGGACAAAGTGTTATCTATAAAGGTGGTTACCCCCTGCTGTTATGGATGGATCTCTCACCTGAGCTGAGTTTAACTTGGCATCATGTTCCACATGTTCATTGTAAGCCAAACTGTGTTGGTACTGGTCTACGTTCTGACTGTATAACTAGAAAATAATTGTGTTTATTTTTATTCTGCTATTTAAATCTTCCGAGCTGACAGGAGAATATGCATTTGAATGATTACTCCTGCAAGCAAAAGATATTTGTATGCAACTTCTGATAAGTAGATTAAATAGATTCTGTGAATTGTTGACCAGGATGATTACCTATGGGAAATAAATAGAAAAACATTGGCCTTCATCCAATGATTATTTTTTCGAAGTGTGAAGTTTCTGGACATGCCTAAGTATGTGCTCTGAGGCTTAATGAAATCATATTTCCCTGCTCTCGAAGCGAGTCCCCATCAGGTACATGACTTTCATGAGAAAAAGGATTGTTTCTGTTAACTTAGATATGCTGCTGTTTTAGCATTGATAATTTCTTACGTCATAACCTACTTAATGCCACTCCTTGAAGAATAGTAAGGATTGTCAACTGCTTCCAGATCACCTTAAGCTGAAAATGCTCTTAAACAAAATTGAAAAGCAATTGTTTCTTTTAAGTAATAATTAACTGGAGCTCAACTACAGTTAAACTGCCCCCCCACCAATAATATAGGAATTCATCATGTTTAAGAAGCAACTGCCGATGGTGGTTTAAATCGAAGGTAGACACAAAATGCTGGAGTAACTCAGCGGGACAGGCAGCATCTCTGGAGAGAAGGAATGGGTCAAAACGCTTCTTCAGACTGATGTCAGGGGAGTTGGCGGGAGAGTGATAGGATGTAGTCGGAGACAGTAAGACTGGAGGGAGAACTGGGAATGGGAGGGGATGGAGAGAGAGGGAAAGCAAAGGTTACTTAAAGTTAGAGAATACAATACAATACAATACAATACAATTCAATTTATTGTCATTTGGACCCCTTGAGGTCCAAACGAAATGTCGTTTCTGCAGCCATACATTACAAACAAATAGACCCAAGACACAACATAATTTACATAAACATCCATCACATTGCTGTGATGGAAGGCCAAAAAAACTTATCTCTCCACTGCACTCTCCCCCCCGATGTCAGAGTCAAAGTCAAAGTCAAAGCCCCCGGCGGGCGATGGCGAATTGTCCCGCAGCCATTAAAGCCACGCCGGGTGATGCAAGGTCGCACACCGGGTCTTGATGTTAGAGCCCCCGGCGCGCGCTCGCAGTCCCGCAGCCATTCCAAGCCGCGCGGGGCGGTGCTGTAAAGCCCCGCTCAGGTGCTCTTCAACCCCGCAACTCGGGCGGGAGAAGTCGCCGTTGCGGAAGCCCTGAAAAGCGGTCTCCCTCCAGCAACCCGCGGCCTCCCGGTGCCGCCCGCCAAACCCGCAGTTGCAGCCACCGAATCTCCGGGGGTCGGGTCGCAGCAGCGTCCACCACAGCTCCACCCGCTCTGGACTCGGCCAGCTTCGCGACGGTGAGCACCACAGCCCCCGGTCTTCCTGTTGGAGGCCGCTCCTCGTTGCAGCCCCAACGACAACGGAGACCCGACAAAGAAAAGGTCGGGTCTCCCGTGCAGGAAGTGATTTAAAAGTTACCCCCACCCCCCCCCCCCCCCCCCCCCCCCACACACATACCCCAACAAAAATAACAAAAACTACATAAAAACATAAGACATAAAATAATAAAAACGCAGACGGACTGCAGAGGCCGCTGCTGACGAGAGTCGCGCCGCCCACCGAAGTCAATGAGCATACCGCTGGGGTGTAAGTTACCCAAGTGAAATATGAGATACTGTTCCTCCAATTTGCGCTGGGCCTCACTCTGACAATGGAGGAGGCCCAGGACAGAAAGGTCAGATTGGAAATGGAAAGGGGAGTTGAAGTGCTGAGCAACTGGGTCATGTACATTGGGTCCACATTTGCTTTCAGAAAATTTTGACAAGTTATTTATTCATTCACTTTACTATGGAATTTGGAGCACACAGTCTGTTTCAATAGTAGATTTAGTGTGATGTGAAATATTCCTATGGACATTTTATGAAAAATAATTTATGTTTGCTGTATACATGAGAAATATAGTACACTGAATCAGAAAGAAAAAAGTTTGCATTTATTCCATGTATAAAAGGCACAACATGGCCTGATAATGGCAAAAAAACTAATACTTAAATTCTGGAAACATACATCTGCCCCTACTCTTAAAATGTGGATTACAAACATGTCTGAGACGCTACATCTTGAAAATATGAGACTTGTCTTAGCAGAAAAACCAGAGCAATTTTCGAAGACATGGACGCCATTCATTGATTCATTAAAAGGATAGTATGGTGCAACACAATTTTGGAATTAAATCTAATTACGAGTTGGGTGATGGGTGGGGAGAGATACGAAGCAGGTATATCATCACCTTTCGTTTTTCTTTCTGTTTTTGTCTTTTTATTTCTCTACGTTTTTCTTATATCTTTTACTTACTGACTCTTCGGCTTCACCAATTTGGTAGTCTAGGGGTTCTATTCTTGCACAACCACTTTCTCTCTCTCTAGCTTGTTCTCTCTTCTTCTTTCTCATCTTTAGCTAAAAATTAAAATTGAAGCTGTACAATAACTGTATTATGTCATATGCCGCACTTTATACTTTTGTACACTGCTTCTAATAAATAAACATTAAAAACAAATAAAATAAAAAATACAAAAATAAAAGGCACAACAGAGGATGTACTTCCTATGGCAGCTGAGGAAGCACAATCTGCCACAGGCAATGATGGTTCAATTCTGCATGGCCATCTTAGAGTCTGTTCTCACCTTCTCCATCATGGTCTGGTTTCGCTCAGCCACCAAGCACGACACCTAGAGGCTGCAGCGAATCGTACGATCAGCAGAGAAGGTTACTGGCTGCAACCTTCCCTTCATTGATGAACTGTACACAGCAAGGGCCAGGAAGTGAGCGGGCAAGATCATCTCTGACCCCTCTCACCCTGGCCACAAACTCTTTGAATCACTTCCCTCTGGAAGGCCACTGCAGACTGTCAGAGCTGCCACAGCCAGACAAAAAAACAGTTTTTATCCACGAGTAGTTGCTCTACTCAACAGCCAAAAATCTGTAACCTCCGTTTGATCTGGTAATTTGTTGGTTCACATGCTTGATCAATGTTGTTTTATCATTAATGTTTTATTATTATTAATGTTTAGTGTTTTCTGAGTCATTCGTAACTGTCACTGTATGTCATGTTGTTACTTGCGGGAGGAGCACCAAGGCAAATTCCTTGTATCTGAATACTTGGCCAATAAACTTACTTACTTACTTATTTTTCATGTCCAATCAGCAAGAAATGCAAATTGTGGTGTGTAGGAAGGAACTGCAGATTCTGGTTTAAACTGAAGATAGACACAAAATGCTGGAGTAACTCAGCAGGACAGGCATCATCTCTGGAGCGAAGGAGTGGGTGATGTTTTGAGTCGAGTTTCTGAAGAAGGGTCTCGACCTGAAATGTCACCCATTCCTTCTCTCCATACAAATTTTGGTGATAGGTTCAACACCTTGTAGCGTATTTTATGATGACATGGGTACGGTCATTAGTACTATTTATTTAGAGCTGCAGCTTGGAACCAAGCCCTTCTGTCCACTGAACCAATGCCAACCAACTGTTATCCTAATTTTGCATCCACTGCCTGCACAGAGGCATTTTAAAGAGGCCAATTAAACTACAAGCCCACACATGTTTGGGGTGTGGGAGAAAACTGGAGCACCCAGAGGAATCCCACATGGTCACAGGGCGAATATCTAAAGACTGCACCCGGTGTCAGGATCAAACTCATGTCACTGGCATTGTGAGGCAGCAGCTCTACCAGCTGGGGACACCATAACAGTAAAGAAGGCACCGAAGTGGTTACAGATACCATGCAGACTACAAATACCATGCATATGTGAGCAAAAGGATTCACGGTTCAAAGGAAATGGCGATGAGCCAATATTACCTGGTCAACTCACAATCCAATGAATGATTTTGGACGATTGCCAAGGAAACTGAGCTACGATCCTGGTACATGGCTAACCTGCCTCAGGTAGTATGATGGGCACCAGTAATTCAGTGCAATTAATGCAATGTAATGACGTTGGGCGACACAGTGGCACAGCGGTAGAGTTGCTGCCTTACAGCGCTTGCAGCGCTGGAGACCCGGATTCGATCCCAACTATGGATGCTGTCTGTACGGAGTTTGTACGTTCTCCCCGTTTTTCTCTGAGATCTTCGGTTTCCTCCCACACTCAAAGACACACATGAATGTAGGCTAATTGGCCTGGTTTAAATGTAAATTGTGCCTAATGTGTGGAGGATAGTGTTAATGTGTGGGGATCGCTGGTCGGTGTGGACTTGATGGGACGAAGGGCCTGTTTTCACGCTGTATCTCTAAAAATAAAAAGCAAAAATCTAATAAGGTGTAACTGGAAACTCACCTTCGGTTAAGCCTTAGGTTCCTGGTTGGATACTTTCTTGACTTAATATGAAAGATAACAACTTTTGTCTCCTCAAATTCCCAAAGCCAAAGCTCAGAAAATATAATTTAATTATTTATCAAAGAATAATTGCGAAAATATATGCAGATAGTTAAACGTGCAGCAACATAAACATTGAAGAGGACACATCCTGTTTATCAGTGCAGATTGATACTAACACTAATAACATTTACTTACATATCAATATATAAGCAAATGGAACAGGTTACATTTATTAACCTGTAAATATCTGTTGCGCAATATGTAAAAAATGTCACTGTCATCGAAGCAGAAATTAAATGGAATCAATGATAACCTATTAAAATGCGAAATAATTGTTACGACATTTTTCATATTCTTTGCCTTTATCCTTTGATGGATGAATAGAGAATTGTAGCCAAGACAACATGTTGCAGTCCATATTAAATAGGTAGCAATGGGCCAAAATAATATGAATTGGTTACATGCCCAAGTCTCCAACTAATATTATGAATATATCCCATGTTGAGTTACTTGGATGAATGAATTTAAAACATTGCTGGACAAGTATGATCAACTTCCCTCCTGGGCTCAATAAAGTTCTATCATATCATATCGTATCGTTAACCTTCTCAGCCACTGATGGCAAACACTCACACATAAAATTGTGAATGCAAAATATACTCAGCTGGTTTTGAATATCAGACTACGATGCACAATTATGAGCTTTATAGGCAAGTTCATTCAAAGAAAATATGTCAAATTCCTACTTGCTCTTATGCAATGTAGCCTGTTCAATTTGTGCTTTATGCACCAAACAACAGCCTACAATCTGGGTGATGCTGTGACCCCCATTATCCAGGTTTGGCACAAGTGTGCTGCCTACCATTTGTTAAACAGGTGGCCATGTCACAATAAATGTAAAAGCAGGCCTAACCGTGGCTTGAGATGTGCTATGATCAACTGGGCTGCCCTAACACACCGAGCACTGACATATCAGAGGTCTGCATCAAGACTAATGGAAATCCAAAATCATGTCCTGTAACTCATCATCTTCTGAAAAGTTACTTTTTTTGCACAAAGGGTGGTGGGTGTATCGAGCAAGCTGACGGAGAAGATAGTTGAGGCAGGTACTATCGCAACGTTGAAGAAACATGTGGATAGGTACATGGATAGGGTAGGTTCAGAGTGATATGGGCCAAACGCAGACAGGTTGGACTAGTGTAGATGGGGCATGTTGGTCAGCATGGGCAAGTTGGGCCGAAAGGCCTGTTTCCAGGCTGTATGAATCTATGACTACATAATTAGTAAACTGTGCATTCATTTACGTGCTTTTTATACAAATAACTGATGAAGAATTCTTACCCAGTGGTTTTAAACAGAATTTCTAAGTGAGGAGGGAAGAGCGATACAGTTGTCAGCAAAATGGTGAAATTTGCAGAAAAATGTCCAAACTTGGAGTTGCTTTGCCCAGGAATGCTTACCCCAGCTCTGCAACAGTGCCAGAGGTTGCTTGTGTTCCCTGCAGAACCATCAGAATCCATTGTTCAGACCTCTTGCATTCTCACATAATCCATAACCTCTTTTTAGTTAAATTTCAATGCTCAGCCGGTGTGGACATTCAGCTCTGGTGTGATTGTTCAGTGTTCCCACTTCAGACACTTGAAGTACCCTGCCCATTTCGCCTTGGTCAGACAGACGCCTCAACAAAACTAATTTCCTGTGTTAATACAAACAAATTTAATAGCATTGTTGAGCAGTTGTCCTATTTAAATTGAACATTATACTGCAATAAAATTGTGATGTATTAATACAATTATTGGGAATGGGACATAACCATATAACCATATAACCATATAACAATTACAGCACAGAAACAGGCCATCTTGACCCTTCTAGTCCGTGCCGAACACGTATTCTCCCCTAGTCCCATATACCTGCGCTCAGACCATAACCCTCCATTCCTTTCCCGTCCATATAACTATCCAATTTATTTTTAAATGATAAAAACGAACCTGCCTCCACCACCTTCACTGGAAGCTCATTCCACACAGCCACCACTCTCTGAGTAAAGAAGTTCCCCCTCATGTTACCCCTAAACTTCTGTCCCTTAATTCTCAAGTCATGTCCCCTTGTTTGAAACTTCCCTACTCTCAGTGGGAAAAGCTTATCCACGTCAACTCTGTCTATCCCTCTCATAATTTTAAAGACCTCTATCAAGTCCCCCCTTAACCTTCTGCGCTCCAAAGAATAAAGCCCTAACTTGTTCAACCTTTCTCTGTAACTTAGTTGCTGAAACTCAGGCAACATTCTAGTAAATCTCCTCTGTACTCTCTCTATTTTGTTGACATCCTTCCTATAATTAGGCGACCAAAATTGTATCACTTGCTTTAATTTATCCAATCAATATTATATGGATCTTAGTAACTTATAGCTACCTAGAAATTTAAACTGCACAAAAAAACCTATAAAGAAAACCCCATAATACATAGTGGAATACAAATTTGGAAACAAATAAAAAAAGATTTAAAATTGAATAATATACCACTCTGCCTTCCCATTGTAAATAATCCTTTATTCAAATCATCCTTTATGAACAAAGGTTTCACACAATGGAAAAATTATGGAATCAAAAATATAGGACATCTTTATGGGAAAGGTACTTTTCTTTCATTTCAAGAGTTACAACAGAATTATGGACTGCACTCAAATAATTTCTTCAGATATCTACAAATTAGAGATTATGTTAAATCTAATACACAAGTCTACAGGAATAGGGAATCAGAAATTCTTGATGAATGTTTGAACAAGCATCCTAATACTGAAAAACTAATAGCTTATATTTATAACACCCTACTAAACAACGAGGTACCACCGACCGAACCACATAGATACAAATGGGAAAATGAAATAGGTCACCCTATCACGAAAGATATGTGGGACGAAAGTTTACAACAAATACATCAATGTTCATTAAATGCCAGACATACTTTAATACAATTCAAGGTCTTACATAGACTACACTACTCTAAAATAAAACTAAATAGAATCTTCCCACAAATCTCTCCTATTTGTGATAAATGTCTACATCTAGAGGCTAATTTAACACATACGTTTGCAAACTGTATAAAACTTAAACATTTCTGGACTGATATTTTTGAAATAACTTCAGAAGTTATTAATACAAAACTGGACCCAGACACAAAATTAATAATACTTGGAATATCAGAGCAAAGCTTAACACTCACAACAAACCAAATAAATTTCCTCAACTACAGTATAATAACCGGGAAAACATTAATATTAAAATTTTGGAAAGGCCCTACAACCCCCACAATTAAAATGTGGATTACGGAAATGACGGAGACCCTATACTTAGAAAGAATTAGACTTGTCTTAATGAACAAACAAGATCTTTTCCATAAAATTTGGGCTCCATTCATTAACTATCTGAAGGGATAGATTGGCACAGCACGAGGACCCAACTGAAACTTGAACTCAGGACCAGATGAAAAGCTATACTTTATAACCTACGAACCTATCTCCATTGACGTATTACAGGTAACCCATTCCACCTCCCTTGTTTTTCTGTTGTTTTTTTTTATTTTTTTATTTTTTTATTTGTAACTTTCTACCCTCTCTTTCTCCCTCTTTCTATAAAAAATAAAAACACTAGAAGCAGAAGTAATTGATAATGGAAAATGTTAATAATGTATGACTGATGTATATGAAAAGTTTTTTTACTATAATATGTAACTACATTTTATAATATGTCTACTTCTAATAAATAAATAAATAAAAATAAAACAAATTAAAAAAATTTAAATGGACCTAAAGGGGAAGGTAAATGGAGTGGCAATCATGCCATTGGTAAACAACTGATCGTTTTTTTTTAATTGTCCCACCAAATCGGAGGTGACATGTGACCCAAGGCTCAGAGATTAGTTACTAGGCTACTTAGTTACTTAATTAGGAAAGGGCGTATTCCAGTAAGGAGGTGGTATAAGGATGGCAGGGTAAGTGAAACATGGATGACCAGAGAGATTCTAAATGTGGGCAAAAAGAAAATAGAAGCATATGTCATGGTAGAAAAATGAAATTACACAGGGCCCTCGTGGAAAATAAAACAATCAGGAAATAACTCATACAGATGGACCAGTAAATGTCTTAGCAAGTTAGATTAAAGAAAATCCCAAAGCTAGTTATTTGTACATTAAAAACAGAAGGGCAACTAGGGAGAAGATAGGACCACTCAGGATAAATATGGAATTTGTACTTTGTGTCAGAGTATTTAGGCGAGGTTTTACATGAGGACTTTGCAACTATATTCATCAAGAAGTAGGAGGAGAGTGAGATCAGTGCAGTGTATATTAATATGCGAGGGCAGTTTGAGATCAAAAAGGAGGTGGCATTTGATCTCTTGAAGGGCATTAAAGTGGACGTGGGGAATGAGGGATCTATACCAGGTTAACAAAAGAGTCAAGGGAGGAGATTGCAGTGGCCTTGACAAGATCTTTACATCTTCTCTAGCCACAGGCAATGTCCAGGTGAACTGGAGGGTAGCCAATATTGTTCCTTTGTTTAAGAAGAACAGAGGTATTATCCAGGAAATGATAGGCCAGTGAGCCTCACATCAGTGGTAGGAAAGCTTTTGGAGAGGATTTCTCAGGATAAGATTTACCCGTATTTGGAATAGAATGGAATAATTAAAGAGTCAGCATGCCTTTTACTCGGGCAGGTCGTCTGCCTGACTTGATTGAGTTTTTTGAGGAGGTAATAAAGGTAATTGATGAGGTAGAGCAGTGGATGTCATCTACATTGATATTAGAAAGGCATTTGATAAAGTCACTCGTGGGTGGCTGATCCAGAAGATTAAGATGCATGGGATCATTTGGTGACTTGGTCATGTGGAGTTAGAATTGGCTTACAAGAGTGTGGTGATAGAAGCACGTTATTCTGACTAGAGGATTGTGAGCAGTGGTGTTCCGCAGAGATCTGTGGGGGGTTATCTGCTGCTTATACAGTATATGACTTCGACATAAACTTGGATGGCTTAGTTAATAAGATTGCAGACAACACCAAAATGGATGGAGTGCATTTAGTGAAGAAGGCTGTCAAAGTATAAATCAGATGGAGAAATGGCAGGTGTAGATTAATCCGAGCAAATGTGAGATGGTGCACTTTGGGAGGTCAAATGTAAGGGGAATGTATACAGTTAAGAGCAAGACCCTTAACTGCATTGATGTACAGGGGGACCTTGGTGTTCAACTCCATTGCTCCTTGAAAGTGGCAACATAAGTAGACAGAGTGGTAATGAAGGTGTATAGTATGCTTTCCTTCATCAGTCAGAGCATGAAACATAAGAATCAGGAAGTCATGTTGCAGCTTTATAAAATATGGTTAAGCCGCATATGGTATATTGCCTGGCAATTCTGATTGAATTGTCCCAGCAACTGAATCATCCTAGCAACAACTAGAGAGTATGCTGAAAGAAAAAAATAATATTACATCATGTTCAGCATATACATTGTGTGCCGAAGGGCCTTTACTTATGCTGTGTTGTTCTATGTTCTACAGTATATTTAATGTACTGGTTAGTATTGGGATGTCACAGTTTTGTGATGGAATTATACTACTCAGTTTTCCTCTCTTGAAACCAGACTCAGGAGGTCAGCTCCAGGACAATCATCTATGTAACCAATCTGAGGGCACTGGATACATTGCTTACCAGCATTGGTAATTGACAGAGGGTGAATGGAATAGTCAATAGAGAGGGTAGTTAAAATGTGTGGGAAAGAACTGCAGATGTTGGTTTAAATCAAAGGTAGACACAAAATGCTAGAGTAACTCAGAGGACAGGCAGCATCTCTGGAGAGAAAGAATGGGTGATGTTTCAGGTCAAGACCCTTCTTCAGACCAAGGGTCTTGAGCTGAAATGTCACCCATTCCTTCACCCCAGAGATGCTGCTGTTTCGCTAAGTTACTCCAGCATTTTGTGTCTACCTGAGGATGGTTAAAGGCAGGGCAGTTAGGAGGAGTGTGGCTGGGGAGAGATCAAACATACGGCTGTGAGGGAAATAGGGTAGGGCAAAGGAGAGAAGGAATTGGAGACCCAGTTTGTGCTCAGCATTGGGACAAATGTGTGTGTGGGGGGGGGGGGGGGGGGGTAGTGGTGTAGCAGCTACAAAAATGAGCTGTGAAGATATTCGTAGTGTTTGGGGTGGACACAGAGTGAGATTCGGAGATTGGTTGGAGATGATGATTGATGTTGTGGCGTTTTAACACAGGGATGGGACGTGGCTTGAAGACCTGGCTGAGTACTTCATTTGCAGCCATTCCAGACAGTGCTGCAGGTTTAGCACCCTGATTTTCTGGAAGACTCCAAGGATGGACGGTCTGAGAATAAACATGGTCCAAATTCTCCCACAATATCTAAAATTAACAATTCACAATCACCTGAGAATGTGATGCCAAATTCTATTGGGGTCCCAAAACTGAGTTTCCCTTAGCCAACTTTACTAAAGAGCATGATTGGGCCTGGAAATGGACCTAAGCATGAGCTATGCTGATTCACAATACAGGACTGACAAAAAATAATAATTTTCAATTACGTAGCACTGAAAAAAGTAAAGCTGATTAATATTTCTGGCAAAAAGATAAGAAAGCTCTTGCTTTGATTGTAGACATGAGAGTTAATGCTTGCTCAGAATACTTATATAACCATATAACCATATAACAATTACAGCACGGAAACAGGCTATCTCGGCCCTACAAGTCCGTGCCGAACAATTATTTTCCCCTAGTCCCATCTGCCTGCACTCAGACCATAACCCTCCATTACTTTCTCATCCATATACCTATCCAATTTATTTTTAAATGATAAAATCGAACCTGCCTCCACCACTTCCACTGGAAGCTCATTCCACACAGCTACCACTCTCTGAGTAAAGAAGTTCCCCCTCATATTACCCCTAAACTTCTGTCCCTTAATTCTCAAATCATGTCCTCTTGTTTGAAACTTCCCTACTCTCAATGGGAAAAGCTTGTCCACGTCAACTCTGTCTATCCCTCTCATCATTTTAAAGACCTCTATTAAGTCCCCCCTTAACCTTCTGCGCTCCAGAGAATAAAGACCTAACTTATTCAACCTTTCTCTGTAACTTAGTTGCTGAAACCCAGGCAACATTCTAGTAAATCTCCTCTGTACTCTCTCTATTTTGTTGACATCCTTCCTATAACTGGGCGACCAAAATTGTACACCATACTCCAGAATTGGTCTCACCAATGCCTTGTACAATTTTAACATTACATCCCAACTTCTATACTCAATGCTCTGATTTATAAAGGCTAGCATACCAAAAGCTTTCTTTACCACCCTATCTATATGAGATTCCACCTTCAGGGAACTATGCACAGTTATTCCTAGATCCCTCTGTTCAACTGCATTCCTCAATTCACTACCATTTACCATGTACGTCCTATTTTGATTTGTCCTGCCAAGGTGTAGCACCTCACACTTATCAGCATTAAACTCCATCTGCCATCTTTCAGCCCATTCTTTCAAATGGCCTAAATCTCTCTGTAGACTTTGGAAATCTACTTCATTATCCACAACACCACCTATCTTAGTATCATCTGCATACTTACTAATCCAATTTATCACACCTTCATCCAGATCATTGATGTACATGACAAACAACAGTGGACCCAACACAGATCCCTGAGGCACCCCACTAGTCACCTGCCTCCAACCTGACAAACAGCCATCCACCATTACTCTCTGGTGTCTCCCATTCAGCCACTGTTGAATCCATCTTGCTACTCCTGCATTTATACCCAACAATTGAACCTTCTTAACCAACCTTCCATGAGGAACCTTGTCAAAGGCCTTACAAAAGTCCATATAGACAACATCCACTGCTTTACCCTCATCAATTTCCCTAGTAACCCCTTCAAAAAATTCCAGAAGATTAGTCAAACATGACCTTCCAGGCACAAATCCATGTTGACTGTTACTAATCAGACCCTGTTTATCCAGATGCTTATATATATTACCTCTAAGTACCTTTTCCATTAATTTGCCCACCACTGAAGTCAAACTAACAGGTCTAAAATTGCTAGGTTTACTCTTAGAACCCTTTTTAAACAATGGAAGAACATGCGCAGTACGCCAATCCTCGGGTACTATTCCTGTTTCTAATGACATTTGAAATATTTCTGTCATAGCCCCTGCTATTTCTACACTAACTTCCCTCAATGTCCTAGGGAATATCCTCTCAGGACCTGGAGACTTATCCACTTTTATATTTTTCAAAAGTGTCAGTACTTCTTTTTCTTTGAATCCCATAGTATCCATAGCTACTCTACTCGTTTCCCTTACCTCACATAATTCAATATCCTTCTCCTTGGTGAATACTGAAGAAAATACATTGTTCAATTTCTCCCCCATCTCTTTTGGCTCTGCAGATAGTTGTCCACTCTGTCTCTCTAATGGACCAATTTTATCCTTCGTTATCCTTTTGCTATTAATATAGCTGTAGAAACCCTTTGGATTTACTTTCACCTTACTTGCCAAAGCAACCTCATATCTTCTTTTAGCTTTTCTAATTTCTTTCTTAAGATTCTTTTTACATTCCTTATACTCCTCAAGCACCTCATTTACTCCATGCTGCCTATAATGATTGTAGATCTCTCTCTTTTTCCGAACCAAGTGTCCAATTTCCCTTGAAAACCAGGGCTCTTTCCAATTTTTACTATTTCCTTTCAACCGAACAGGGACATAAAGATTCTGTACTCTTAAAATTTCCCCTTTAAATGTCCTCCATTTCCGTTCTACATCCTTCCCATAAAACAAAATGTCCCAATTCACTCCTTTTAAATCATTTCACATCTCATCAAAGTTAGCCTTTCTCCAATCAAAAATCTCAACCCTAGGTCCAGTTCTGACCCTCTCCATAATTATATTGAAACTAATGGTATTGTGATCACAGTGCTCCCCAACGCATACCTCCGCCACCTGACCTGTCTCATTTCCTAACAGGAGGTCCAGCACTGCCCCTCCTCTAGTCGGTACCTCTATGTATTACTGCAAAAAACTATCCTGCACACATTTTACAAACTCCAAACCATTGAGCCCATTTACAGAATGTGTTTCCCAGTCTATGTGTGGAAGATTGAAATCTCCCACAATCACTACCTTGTGCTTACTACTAATATCTGCTATCTCCTTACATATTTGCTCTTCCAATTCTCGCTCCCCATTTGGCGGTCTATAATACGTATTGCTACACCTTTCCCACTTCTCAGTTCCACCCAAATAGCCTCCCTAGACGAGCCCTCCAATCTATCCTGCCAAAGCACTGCTGTAATATCATCCCTGACAAGCAATGCAACACCTCCACCTCTTGCCCCTCCAATTCTATCACACCTGAAGCAACGAAATCCGGGAATATTTAGTTTCCAATCACAGCCCTCCTGCAACCATGTTTCACTGATCGCCACAACATCATACTTCCAGGTGTCAATCCAGGCTCTAAGCTCATCCGCCTTTCTTACAATGCTCTTAACATTAAAATATGCACATTTAAGAAACCCACCGCCTCTTATTCTGTTTATTTCCTCTTTCTTCTTTCTCCCCTAGATTTTGGGTCCGAGTGCTTCCCTTCTCTGCCTCCTGCCTCACATTCTGTCTACTAGCTTTCTCTATTTGAGTCCCTCCCCCCAACCATTCTAGTTTAAAGTCTCCCCAATAGCCTTTGCAAATCTCCCCGCCAGGATATAGGTCCCCCTCGGGTTCAAGTGCAACGTGTCCTTTCTGTACAGGTCACACCTTCCCCAAAATAAGTCCACTTCTTGTCTATGAGAAGCTCACTCTTCAAACACAGAACCTTCATACTTGAACTCTCTGTTCCCAGGGTCCTTAAGATAATGTTCATCTTTTCATCAAAATTCAGGCTACGTACTCAAGTGAATCCATGAGGAACACTTGGTACCAGGTTTCATGTTGGCAATATGACAATAAACCCGTGAAATATTTCAATTATGGCATTCCAATTTATGTCAATCAGTTTTATATAAAATCTGGTAGAGCTGTAATTGACAGCTACTGAGTCGTTAACTTTTACTGGAATAGTTGGATAGTTAATACTTTGCAAAGATTAGCTAAAATAGGTTCAGGTCCATTTAGATGGACATTTGAAGCTGTAGCCAGCTGTACTTACAGTTATTGATTGATTAATTGAAAGATACCTCATGGAAGCCGGCCCTTCAAACCAACTTATCCACTCCGATCATCCATCACCTTTTCAGACTAGTTTTAAACATCCCACTTTTACATCTACTCCTGACACAGCAGGGGCAATTTACAGAGGTCAATTAACCAACAAACACACACGTCTTTGGCTTGTAGGATGAAACCAGCAGAGGACAACCATGCATTCACAGAGAGAGTGTGCAAACTCCACTCCGACAGCACCTGAGGTCAAGATCGGACCCGGGTTGCTGACACTGTGAAACAGCATCCCTTCCAGCAGTTCCATCCTGCCTCCCCAAATGAAAAGGCACTAACGGCATGGAATGAGTTGCTAAAGAAATAGCTGAGGCGGATACAATATTGGCATTAGGACAGTACATGGACAGGAAGGGTTTAAAGGGATATGGGCCAATGTGACCAAATGGACAAGCTGAGATGGGGCATCTTGGGCAGCATGGACAAATTTGGCTAAAGAGTTTGTTTCCATGACTATGACTCGATAACTCTGATTCTCCGTCCATAGGTGCTATCCAGCCTGCTGAATACCTCCAGCTTTATGTGCTATTATGTCCAGTTTCCAGCATTCATATTTGTTTTCACTTTGGCTTTATTAGTTAATTTAGTACATTAACATGTCAAACAGGTATCCGGGCATTGTCCTGTCATGAACCTGCTGAACGTTATGAGAAAACATTAGCAGAATTCTGCAGATGGCTGTAGACTCCATTTCTTCATCACTTCCACCAGCCTCCTAATGGGTAACACATGTGAGTATTATGGACACAGCTCTGCAGCCACTGTGCAATAGTAAGGACTGGGAGAAGATGAAGGTTAAGCGGATGACAGATCGACAAACCCACAGGGGAAGTCAGTGTAAAGAGTAGTGTAAGCTCATTCATATTTACCCCCACTGGCTTTGTCAATGAGTATGGAGTCTTGGAACATAGGCTGGAGAAGCAGTACTGTGGATGGAGGGTAGCACACTTAAAACATTACCGGACAAAAGGCCAGCAACAGCAGCTTTTGGTGGCTGCTGAGAAGGGTAATTTTAAGCCTACAATTATCTGCTTCCGATTAGCCAGGCTAGTGAAACTTGCATTGTGAAGATGATGCATTGGTACCTATATACTGTAAAATGTCAATTGGGGTCACCTTGATGATGAAGACTCATTGGTTGGGCAATGCCATCTCTTGATAGATTATCTCCATTGGAATTGACAGTGGCATCAGTACAATCTGAGCAATTGCCCATTTCCTGGCCACTGAACATCTGGTTCCCTTACATCTGATGACCCAACTTTAAACCCATTATGAATAATCATCTCCAATCTTAGACATAAGAGCTGAATAAAGGAGACATCAGTAACAGCAAAGGCAGGGAGAACTGAAAAACTGGAGCTTTGGCAAAATACAAATAAGCTCTCAAATGGTACATGACATGGTAATTATAGCTTGCTCAGAGCAAGAATGCTTGGGTGGACCAATAGACTTTGATTTTCATTGATCACAGCACCCAAAATTGGCATTATGCTAGACTGAGTCATTGTTGGCTAATATCAGGATTTGAAGAATTCATTAATTTATCTCTTTCTAATTATTAATGAAGTTTTTTGTCTGAAACAATAATTCTTCTCTTTGTACAGATACTACCTGATACTACCTTTTGAGTGCTTCCACCATTTGCCATTTACATTTCAGATTTCCAGCATCGCACTGCTCCATTTTCATTACATTTATAAAGAGGGTTGAAGCAGCTATAAGTGGTTAGCCTAGGACACTTATGTGAGGAGCTCGTGTAGTATTGAGGCAAGGGCGATGGACCTCTAACACCCACAATCGCCTTCATTTGCTGAATTTGTCAAGCAAAATTTCAATAGAGACATAGAAACATAGAAAATAGGTGCAGGAGTAGGCCATTTGGCCCTTCGAGCCTGCACCACCGTTCAATATGATCATGGCTGATCATCCAACTCAGTATCCCGTACCTGCCTTCCCTCCATACCCCCTGATCCCTTTAGCCACAAGGGCCACATCTAACTCCCTCTTAAATATAGCCAATGAACTGGCCTCAACTACCTTCTGTGGCAGAGAGTTCCAGAGATTCACCACTCTCTGTGTGAAAAATATTTTTCTCATCTCGGTCCTAAAGGATTTCCCCTCTATCCTTAAGCTGTGACCCCTTGTCCTGGACTTCCCCAACATCGGGAACAATCTTCCTGCATCTAGCCTTTCCAACCCCTTAAGAATTTTGTAAGTTTTTATAAGATCCCCCCTCAATCAGCTAAATTCTAGCGAGTACAAGCCGAGTCTATCCAGTCTTTCTTCATATGAAAGTCCTGACGTCCCAGGAATCAGTCTGTTGAACCTTCTCTGCATTCCCTCTACGGCAATAATGTCCTTCCTCAGATTTGGAGACCAAAACTGTACGCAATACTCCAGGTGTGGTCTCACCAAGACCCTGTACAACTGCAGTATAACCTCCCTGCTCCTATACTCAAATCCTTTTGCTATGAATGCCAACATACCATTCGCTTTCTTCACTGCCTGCTGCACCTGCAGGCCTACTTTCAATGACTGGTGTACCATGACACCCAGGTGTCGTTGCATCTCCCCTTTTCCTAATCGGCCACCATTTAGATAAAAGTCTGCTTTCCTGTTTTTGCCACCAAAGTGGATAACCTCAACTTATCCACATTATACTGCATCTGCCATGCATTTGCCCACTCACCCAGCGTATCCAAATCACCTTGCAGCCTCCTAGCATCCTCCTCACAGCTAACACTGCCCCCCAGCTTAGTGTCATCCGCAAACTTGGAGATGTTGCATTCAATTCCCTCGTCCAAATCATTAATATATATTGTAAATAGCTGGGGTCCCAGCACTGAGCCTTGCGGTACCCCACTAGTCACTTCTTGCCATTCTCAAAAGGACCCGTTTACTCCTACTCTTTGCTTCCTGTTTGCCAGCCAGTTCTCTATCCACATCAACACTGAACCCCCAATATCGTGTGCTTTAAGTTTGTATACTAATCTCTTATGTGGGACCTTGTCGAAAGCCATCTGAAAGTCCATATATAACTCATCCACTGGTTCTCCTCTATCCACTGTACTAGTTACACCCTCAAAAAATTCTATAAGATTCGTCAGACATGACTTACCTTTCGTAAATCCATGCTGACTTTGTCCAATGATTTCACCACTTTTCAAATGTGCTGCTATCCCATCTTTAATAACTGACTCTAGCAGTTTCCCCACTACCGATGTTAGATTAACTGGTCTGTAATTCCCCGTTTTCTCTCTCCCTCCCTTTTTAAAAAGAGGGGTTACATTAGCTACCCTCCGATCCTCAGGAACTACTCCAGAATCTAAATAGTTTTTTAAAATTATCACTAATAGAATAGAATAGAATAGAATAGAATAGAATGCAATTTATTGTAATTCAAACCGAGGTTTGAACGAAATATCATTTCTACAGTTTTTTACATTACAAAACAATCCAAGACCCACACTTAACACAGTTTACATAAACATCCATCACAGTGAGTCTCCAACATCTCCTCACTGTGTTGGAAGGCAAAGTCTTTATCTCTTCCCTTTGTTCCTTCTCCCGTGGTCCAGCAGTCCAACTGCAGTGTCGAGGCGAACTGGGGCTCCGATGTTAAAGCCCCCTGGCAGGCGATGGTAAGCCCTGAGGCCGTTTAAGCCACGCCGGGCGAAGTTAGGCCCCGGCTCCATGTCCTTAAACCCGCAATTCCAGCGGGAGAAGTCGCCGTTGCGGAGCTCGGAAAAGCGGTCTCCCACCAGGGACTTGGAGCTCCCAATGTTCCCTTCCACCGGGTCTGTGGCCGGTGCCTCCGAACTCCAAAAGTCGGGGCGCAGCCGCACGCCACCACATCCCGCTCCGAAGTTGGCCAGCTCCGCGATGTCAGTTCCGCAGGCTCTGCAACTGGAGCCCCCAGGTTAGTCCTGGCCAGAGGTCGCCGCCGGCTCCACGATGTTAGGCCCAACGACATCCGAGACCCGACAGGGAATAGTCGGGTCCCCGCACAGGGAAGAGATTTAAACAGTTTCCCCCACAGCCCCCCCTGCCACTATTTGTGGAGCTACTTCCTTTAGTACTCTGGGATGCAGCCTATCTGGCCCTGGGGATTTATCGGCCTTTAATCCATTCAATTTACCTAACACCACTTCCCGGCTAACCTGGATTTCACTCAGTTCCTCCATCTCCTTTGACCCGTGGTCCGCTGCTATTTCCGGCAGATTATTTATGTCTTCCTTAGTGAAGACGGAACCAAAGTAGTTATTCAATTGGTCCGCCATGTCCTTGTTCCCCATGATCAATTCACCTGTTTCTGACTGCAAGGGGCCTACATTTGTTTTAACTAATCTCTTTCTCTTCACATATCTATAAAAACTTTTGCAGTCAGTTTTAATGTTCCCTGCCAGTTTTTTTTCATAATCTATTTTCCCTTTCCTAATTAAGCCCTTTGTCCTCCTCTGCAGGTCTCTGAATTTCTCCCAGTCCTCTGGTAGGCTGCTTTATAAATGCATCTTTTTTTCCTTGATGGCCATTGACCAGTTTTAGCTGGATTTGTAGACTTTAAACTTTAGAGATACAGCATGGAAACAGGCCCTTCAGCCCACCAAGTCCACGCCGACTAGTGATCACCCTGCACATTAGCATTATCCTACAGACTAGGGACAATTCACAATTTACAGAAGACAATTAACTTACAAACCTGTACGTCTTTGGATTGTGGGAGAAATTGGCGCACTCGGAGAAAACCCGCGTGATGACAGGGAGAAGGTACAAACTCCGCTCAGACAGCACCCATTGTAAGGATCAAACCCGGGTCTCTGACGCTGTAAGGCAGCAACACTACTGCTTCTTGATGCCACTTTCACTTCATCTCTGGAAATTAGCTCTTTAAATCATGCTGGGCCCAAAACTATGATAAGATTTGGATTCAAGTGGTTCTGGAGAAAATCAAACTGGGCAAGTTAACAGGTTATCAGAGAGTGAATGCCACTTGAAAGCACTGTTGAGGATTCTTTCCAGCATTCTGCTGAAGATTGAGAGTTGGTTGATTGTGTGATGTTGGCTGAATTAAATTTGTCTTCCTTTTTATGGAAAAAGCTACGCCATTTTCCACATTATTGGACAGATACCAGTGTTGCAAATGTACCAAAACTGTTTGCCTAAAACTATAATTAATTTTAGAAACCAGACTTCCAAAGATATAATCTGGTTCCCTAGCCTTTGCCATTTGAGTTGCCCTCAGATGATTATTGATCTCATGTGGAGAGGATTGAATTGGATGAAAACCAGCTTCCATGATGTTGAGAGGCTTATGAGGAATCCAAATTGGAATATCCACTTGGCATTTCTTGGTGGAAAACGGATTCAAATATTCAAAATCTTCACCTTGGCATAGGAGGGGGATAAGGAAATGTTTGGACCCTCCTCCTCCTGTTTGCTGTTTAATGATCTCCCACCATGCATGAGTCAGTGTGGCAGGATTGTAAAGCTATGATCATAAGGTTATAAGGTCATAATTGATAGGAGTAGAATTAGGCCATTCGGCCCATCAAGTCTACTCCACCATTCAATCATGGCTGATCTCTCTCTCTCTCCTAACCCCATACTCCTGCCTTTTTCCCATAACCTCTGACATCTGTACTAATCAAGAATCTATCTATCTCTGCCTTAATAATATTCACTGACCTGGCCTCCACAGCCTTCTGAGGCAAAGAATTCACAGATTCACCACCTTCTAAAGAAATGGCTTCTCATCTTCCTAAAAGAACGTCCTTTAATTCTGAGACTGCAACCTCTAGTCCTAGACTCTCCCACAGATGGAAACATCCTCCCCGCATCTTGATATGATGTTTGTGGGATGACGTGGCTTACTCTATTCTACTGTAAGCCGTTATTAGCTTCTTTGCATGCCCATAGTCTTGTCTTGCGGCAATCAGGATGATAGCTCACTTTTGGGTGGGCCTGATCTGCTCCCGGCATGGTCCTATGGCTTCTCATTGAGACTGATCCCCTGGCTTGTTGTACAGGTAGAAGAGTTACGGGCCTGTCCCACTTTCACGACCTAATTCGCGACCTCTGCCAAATTTGCCCTTGACTTATACTCGCAGCATGGTCGTCACGAGGTCGTGTGAGGTCATAGGAGGTCGTAGGTAGGTCGTAGCAGGCTGTGATGCTAGTCGTAGGTACTCATAGGTACTCAAGTAGGTTGGGGCATTTTTTCTAGCATGATGAAAAATGTCCACGAGTAAAAAGTCATGAATTAGGTCGTGAAAGTGGGACAGGCCCTTTAAGAGTGTTTTATTGTCATTTGTCCCAGACTAATTAAATAAATTCTTACTTGCAGCAGGACAAATATGTAAACATAGTACACTGTAAACGATATAATAAACAAGAAAACAAAAGTTCAGTGTGCAATGTTCACTGTCTACATCCACACACCTATAGATACATAAAAACAAACAAACAAATAATATTGCCAAAAGACAAAACCAATGCCCCCAAGTCTACGTAGTTCAGATTATATTTGGAGATTGTACTGTATAATGGCTGTAGGGAAAAAACTGTTCCTGATCCTGGATGTTACAGTTTTCAGGCTCCTCTATCTTTTTCCCCATGGCAAGTGTGTGGCCAGGGTGGTGTGGGTCTCTGATGATGCTGGCTGCCTTTTAGAGGCAGTGATCCCGGTAAATCCCTTCGATGGTTGTGAGGTCAGGATCTGTGATGGACCGTTTTGATGTTTTGCATGAAAAGAATGCATGAACTTGAGGAATAGCATGTAAAAAAATCTCAGCTCATTACGTAAGAAAGTAAGGAAGTAAGTTTATTGCCAAGTATTCACATACAAGGAATTTGCCTTAGTGCTCTGCCCACAAGTAACAAAATGACATACAGTGACAGTTATGAATGACTCAGAAAACACTACACATCAATAATAATAAAATATTAATGATAAAACACCATTGATCAAGCAACAAATACCAGATCAAATGGAGGCTACAGATTTTTGGCTGTTGAGTAGAGCAAATACTCGTGGATAAAAACTGTTTTTATGTCTGGCTGTGGCAGCTTTGACAGTCCGGAGTGGCCTTCCAGAGGAAAGTGATTCAAAGAGTTTGTGGCCAGGGTGAGAGGGGTCAGAGATGATCTTGCCCGCTCGCTTCCTGGCGTGTTGTGCTTGGTGACTGAGCCAAACCAGACCACGATGGAGAAGGTGAGAACAGACTCGACGATGGCCGTGTAGAATTGGACCATAATTGCCTATGGCAGATTGTGCTTCCTCAGCTGCTGTAGGAAGTACATCCTCTGTTGTGCCATTTTGACTTTGGAGCCCCCCACTTAAGGTCCTTGGAGATGATGGTTCCCAGGAGCTTAAGAGACTCCACAGATGTGACTGTGGTATTGTTGATGGTGAGTGGGGTAAGGGGAGGGGGAGCTCTCCTAAAGTCTGCAATCAATTCCACTCTTAAGAGCATTGAGCTCTAGGTTGTTGCGATGGCACCAGGACGCCAGCTGTGACACTTCCTGTCTGTAGGCAGATTCCTTCCCATCCTGGATCAGTCCAATCAGGGTTGTGTTGTCCGCAAACTTGAGAAGCTTGACAGAAGTGTCTATGGAGGTGCATTCGTTGGTGCAGAGAGAGTAGAGGAGAGGAGAGAGTACGCAGCATTGTGGTGCTCCTATGCTGAGCGGTTGCGGGTCCGAGATGTGCTTTCCCAGCCTCACATGCTGCTTCCTGTCTGTCAGGAAGCTGGTGATCCATCGACAGAGGGGTTCAGGCACAGTCAACTCGGAAAGTTTGGAGTGTAGTAGCTCTGGCACAATGGTGTTGAATGCAGAGCTAAAATCAACAAACAGGATCCTCGCATAGGTCCCCAGGCGGTCTAGGTGCTGTCGGATGAAGTGCAGGCCCAGGTTGACTGCATCATCCACAGATCTATTGGCCCGATATGCAAACTGCAGAGGGTCCAGCAGGGGGTTTGTGATATTTTTCAGCTTGGCCAGCACAAGTAATCCTTGCCTTTTTGGGTACAGGGACAATAGACTTTGAAGCAGGCAGTGACAGTACATGTTTGCAGGGACTGGTTAAAAATGTCTGTTTGGCACAGAGCTTAAGAGTAGAGGGGGAAACATTGTCAGGTCCTGGAGATTTACAGTTTTTTTGTCCTCTGAAAAGCCTCTCCACCTCCTCTAATTTTATTGTTGATATTGGATAAGTGATGTGCAGCTTAGAGGGTGTGGGTGATTGGGTGTGAAATGCTGATTGGAGGGGGGTGGGTGTAGAAAGGCCCAGTTTTTGCAGACTGAGGTCAGGCTGTGAGTGGGTGTGAAGTATTGGTTGGGGTAGGAAATGGTCCAGTCTTTTCATACTGGAGTCAGTGTTAAGTAGTGAATGGGAAGGACAGGGTGCAGGGTCCATTCTTTGTAGACTGGGGTCTGGCTGTGTTGGTTCGGGAGGGTGGGAGGGGGTACCAGGGTTACGTTTCTGATTTTCAAACCTGCAATAAAACTCATTCAGGTCATTGGTCCAAAGAGAAGGGGGCTTTCCTCGTGTAGCTGGTAATTTCTTGCAAGCCCTTCGAAACTGAAGAAGATTGACTAGCTGAGAACTTGCTCCTCAACCTTTCAGAGTACGTTTCCTTGGCAGCTCTGAATCCTCTTCTCAGCTTGTACTTGGCTTGCCTGTAGAGGTCTGACTCCCCGCTCCTGTAGGCCTCCTCTTTAGACCGTTGGAGCTGTCTGAGTTCTGCAGTGAACCATAGCTTGTCATTGTTAATAATAATAATAATAATAAATTTTATTTTCGGGCGCCTTTCAAATCTCAAGGTTACCTTACAAAGATTAAACAGAAGAGAAAAAAAACATATAGTCGGAGAAAAATAAATAATAAGGACATCATCAATACACAAATTAAAGATAGAAATCGCTCCAAAGACACAAAATAATATATTTTTTTAAAACACAATGTGAAGAGAGAGCAGCGGCAGCTAAAGTGCGCCAGCATCCACTCTCTCTTCCGACAGCCACCTTGGACACAGACTAACAAAGTACCTTACACACAGAAAAATCATCCCCCCACAGTGGTTACCACTGTGGGGGAAGGCACAAAAGTCCAGTCCCCAACCCCAGTTCTCCCAAAAGTCAGGCCTATTAAGGCCACCGCTGTTGCCTCAATGGAGGCCCGATGTTCCTGGCCGTTCTAGCCGGGTGGTCTTGCCCCGGCGTCGGGAGAGTCCTCACAGCGGCTGGGCCACCTGGAACGGCCGGTTCCTAGCAGGGGATTGTCGGCTTCCGAAGCCGACAAGGACGCACCGAGTTGGAGCTCCCAGGCTCCCGATGTTAATGTCGGCGCCGCCCGCTCCGCTCCGCAGACCCGCAGCACGCAGGTGTTGCTCTCGGCGGTCCAGCTCACCAGAGGTCCAGCGCGTCGATCCGGCGCGGCAACCCAGGCAAGGCATCGCCCGCTCCGCTCCGCGATGGCGCTCCAGCGCTGTGCCGCCACCGAAGCCGAGGTGCTGGGCGGTCCCCACCAGGAAACGGCGCTCCAAGCCCGTTGGTAGGCCACGAGGACGGGTCGACGGGCAACCCAGAGAAAAAGCTGCCTCACCGACCAGGTAGGGACCTAGAAGTAAGGTTACCTCCTTCCCCCCACAATAAGAAGTCAATTTCTCCGAAATAACAACGAACAAAACTAACTAAAAACTGGAAAAAAAATGAATTAAACGGACGGCTGATGGTTAGCAGCCGTTCCCCAAGATGGCTCCTCCTCCTCTGAACCAGGTCCGGGTCTTAGTTGGAATGCAACTGTCCTTGCAAAAGCTGACATATGATGATACAGTGTCCGTATACTCATCGAGGCTTGTCGTTGCTTCCCTGAACACATTCCAATCCGTGCAGTCAAAGCAGGATTATAGGTTCTCAATGCCCTCGCTTGTCCACCTTTTTGTTGTTCTGACCACAGGTTTAGCAGCTTTTAGTTTCTGTCTGTAGGTTGGAATAAGGTGAAGTAGACAATGATCAGAGAGACCCAGACCCGCCCAGGGAACAGAGCGATATGCGTTCTTGATTGCCGTATAACAGTGATCGAGTGTTCTCTCCCCTCTGGTGGGGGAAGGTAACATGAAGTCTGTATTTTGGAAGGTCATGGCTGAGGTTAGCTTTGCTAAAGTTCCCCAAAACAATGACCATGGAGTCCGGGAAGTCACTCTCTACCCTCATTACCTGGTCAACGAGTTGCATTTGCGCCTCACTTAAGCTGGCTTGGAGGGGAATGTAAACTCCAGTGATATTATCTTCTCCAAATCCCATATTGTAATGCTCAAAGTGAATTACCATGTTCGTTTATACCACTTTATTTTTAACAGTTTTTTATCTTCTTCTTTTCCGATTTTCATTCCCTCTTTGCCCTTCTCAGTAACTTGGCAACACAGTGGTGCAGTGCTGGAGTTGCTGCCTTACAACGCCAGAGACCTGGCTTCAATCCTGCCCATGAGTTGTCTACATGGAGTTTGTTCATTCTCCCTGTTACCATCTGGGTTTTTTGTAGGTGCTCCGGCTTCCTCTCACACTCCAAAGATGCACAGGTTTGTAGGTTAATTGGCTTAGGTAAAATTTGTAAATTGTCCCAAGTGTATAGGATAGCGCTGGTGATTGCTGGTTGACAGACTCAATTCACCCCATTTATTTCCCAAATTTATTACGTTTCTTTTCCTAATATTTTGTTTTAGTATCTGGGAAAATAGCTCATTTGGAATTACTGTAACATCAGCAAATCAAGATTCACTGTTTTGGGGCATAAATGTAATGGTATGTGTTAGTACTCAGGAGAAATGGAACAACATTCACAGTGCTGACAGCTGTTACAGAGCTTGTGTGTGTGTTTTTGAATGGCATTTTACTGTCTTGAAGGATCTGATGCAATGTGATGCCTTCCCCAGGGGAGCCATGATGTGTATGAGCAGATCAAGCAACAAAACATCCGTTCAACCGGATTAAAAACTCTGTGTGACACACAGAGTCTGCAGCATGTAGTAAAAAAACAGGAAGTCATAAATTAGTTTTTAACCACATGCAGAAAGCAAAATAAAGTGAAAGAAAGAAAGACAAGGTTAGAGAGTGTGATGGAAGCGTCAAAAAGAAGCATAAATAAATTCTGAAGAAATCGTGGCATGGTGGCGCAGCGGAAGAGTTGCTGTCTTACAGCGCCAATAACCTGGGTTTGATCCTGACTATGGGTGCCTCCTGCTGTACTCACTCTATACTCATGACTGCGTAGCCGGTCATAGGGCAAACTCCGTCATCAGGTTCGCTGACGATACCACTGTTGTGGGACGTATCACTGATGGGGATGAGTCAGAGTACAGAAGTGAAATCGACCGACTGACCAAATG
This sequence comes from Amblyraja radiata, assembly GCF_010909765.2. Taxonomy (NCBI): domain Eukaryota; kingdom Metazoa; phylum Chordata; class Chondrichthyes; order Rajiformes; family Rajidae; genus Amblyraja; species Amblyraja radiata. The sequence goes on from NC_045959.1 coordinate 39,088,634, forward strand.
GTACCAGCACAATAACCTGGGCCTCAACACCAGCAAAACAAAGGAACTGATTGTGGACTTTGGAAGGGGTAGGATGGGGACCCGCAGTCCCGTTTATATCAATGGGTTGGTGGTGGAAAGGGTCAAGAGCTTCAAATTCCTGGGTGTGCATATCTCTAAAGATCTTTCCTGGTCCGAGAACACTGATGCAATTATAAAGAAAGCACATCAGCACTTCTTCTTCCTGAGAAGTTTACGGAGAGTCGGTATGTCAAGAAGGACTCTCTCTAACTTCTATAGGTAACCAGTAGAGAGCATGCTGACTGGTTGCATCGTGGCCTGGTTCGGAAACTTGAGCTCCCTGGAGCGGAAGACTACAAAAAGTAATAAACACTGCTCAGTCCATCATCGGCTCTGACCTCCCTTCCATCGAGGGGATCTATCACAGTCACTGCCTCAAAAAGGCTGGCAGCATCATCAAGGGCCCACACCATCCGGGCCATAAACTCATCTCCCCGCTACCTTCTGGTAGAAGGTACAGTAGCCTGAAGACTGCAACGACCAGGTTCAGGAATAGTTACTTCACCACAGTCATCAAGCTATTAAACTTGGCTCAGACAAAACATTGAACATTAATAGCCCATTATCTGTTTATCTGCATTTTATCAGTTTATTTATTCATGTGTGTATATATTTATACAATGGTATAAGGACACACTGATCTCTTCTGTATTCGAGCCTACTATGTTCTGGTATGCTAAAGCAAAACAAGAATGTCATTATCCCATCAGGGACACATGACAATAAACTCTCTTGAACTCTTGAGCTTGAACTTGTCTATATGGTGTTTGTACATTCTCCCCATAACCTGCATGGGTTTTCCCAGAGTGCTGTGGTTTCCTCACACACTCCAAAGACGTACATGTTTGTAGGTTAATTGGCTTTGGTAATAATTGTAAATTGTCCCTGGAGTGTAGGATAGTGCTTGTGTACAAGGATCACTGGTTAGCCCAAACACACTGGGCCAAAGGTAGACAAAAATGCTGGAGAAACTCAGCGGGTGAGGCAGCGTTTATGGAGCGAAGGAAATAGGCAATGTTTATTCAGACTGATGTGAGGGTGGGGGAGGGGGGAGAAGAAGCTGTGAGGGTGGGGGGGGGGGGGAGAGAAGAAGCTGTGAGGGTGGGGGGGGGGGGGAGAAGAAGCAGGAAGGCGAGGTGGGTCAAATGGCCTGTTTTCACATTGGTTCTCTAAACTAAAATGAAATACTTATGAAGTGAACTTATGGTTGTCTAAAATATAGCTAAATAGTAATTAATATTTTCTACATGCCCCTGGGCCTTTGTTCTAAATGCACAGATTTATTATTTGTATTTGCCTATTGTTTGCCTATTGCCCTTGTTTGCCTATTGAAGAGAAGGCTATATGATGAGAATGGATCTTCCCAAATTTCATTCAATGCATGAGGAGGCATGCTGTGAAATGAACTGTATCATTGAACAATGGGCTCCATACTTCCGATTCTCCCCATGTACAGAGGTGGTTGACCTTGACGCGACAGATGCCTACAAAGCATAATCAGCAGCTCATGAGTGCAGCTCAGCATTGCACAATGTAACTATGCAGCAATGCTAGAGACTGACTCTTTAATAGGATGTGGTTTAGCATTGTGCCCATTAACTGAATATTAAGTGAGGCTGTACCTGTTGTGGTATTTTATGCAAGACACAAGATGATTGATAGTGAGTGTCAGCTTTAATCACTTTTCAATACTTTATCATTGGATGTCACGATCTAAAATGATATATTGGAGACTGATGTTGGCTGATTATCGGCCTTTTTCTCCTGGGTGTCAAATATGCAAAAATGTCTTACCATTTTAATGCATAGGATGGAACTGCAGATGCTGGTTTACACTGAAGATAGACACACAATGCTGGAGTAAACTTTTAATACCTGATTGTGGGCATACTAATATGCTATATAATGTTTATGCACACATTGTCCCAAATTGGTGCCTGGATTGTGTCTGCACAAGTGCAATAGACTTGTATGTATTACATTTGCGAGAATGGCATTAAAATGAGTTAGTTATTATTTGTCCCCTACATGTAGCCAATGTTGACTGTCACCCTCACTCTAATGTCTCACATAGAGGCATGAGGACATTTGAATTGAATTGAATTGTATTGAATTAAATTGAATTGAATTGAATTGAATTGAATTGAATTGAATTGAAAAAATGTTATTTGCCAAGTATACTTGGAAATTACCTTGCTTTGCTTTGCTCGCAAGTAACAACATGATATACAGTAGACAATTAAAAATAAAACATTCTAATTTAAACATGTGAAGAATGAAATAAAATACCAGAGCAAAAGGAGGCTACAGATATTTGGTTATTGAGTAGAGCTACTGCTCGTTGAAATATAGCTGTTTTTATGTCTGGCTATGGCAGCTTTGACAGTCCGGAGTCGCCTTCCAGAGGGAAGTGCTTCAAAGAGTTTGTGGCCAGGGTGAGAGGGGTCAGAGATGATCTTACCCACTCTCTTCCTGGCCCTTGCATTGTACAGTTCATCGATGGAGGGAAGGTTGCAGCCAACAACCTTCTCAGCTGATCGAACGATGCGCTGCAGCCTCCAGATGTCATGCTTGGTTGCTGAGCCAAACCAGACCATGATGGAGAAGGTGAGGACAGACATGATGGAAGTATTAAACTGGACCATCATTGCCTGTGGCAGATTGTGTTTTCTCAGCTGCCACAGGAAGTACATCCTCTGTTGGGCCTTTTTGACTATGGAGTCGATGGTAGCCCCCCATTTAAGGTCCTTTAGAGATGATGGTTCCAAGGAACTTAAATGACTCCACAGATGTGACTGTGGTGTTGTTGATGGTGAGTGGGGGGAGGGGAGGCGGAGTTCTCCTAAAGTGTACAATCAATTCCACTGTCTTAGGAGCATTGAGCTCCAGGTTGTTGCGATGGCACCAGGACACCAGCTGTGTCACTTCCTGTCTGTCGGCGGATTCCTCCCCATCCTGGATCAGTCCATTCAGGGTTGTGTCGTCCGCAAACTTGAGAAGCTTGACAGAGGTTTCTGTGGAGGTGCAGTCGTTGGTGTAGAAAGAGTAGAGGAGAGGAGAGAGTACGCAGCCTTGCGGTGCTCCTATGCTGAGGGTCAGCGGGTCCGAGATGTGCTTTCTCAGCCACACATGCTGCTTCATGTCTGTCAGGATGTGATCCACTGACAGAGGGGTTCAGGCACAGTCAACTGGGAGAGTTTGGAATGTAGTAGCTCTGGCACAAGGGTGTTGAATGCAGAGCTAAAATCCACAAATTTTATGGAATAGGTGAACATTAACATCTTCCATTTAGGTGGTCACGGTGGCACAGCGGTAGGGTTGCTGCCTTACAGCGTTTGCAGTGCCAGAGACACGGGTTTGGTCCCCAATACGGGTGTGGTCTGTACGGAGTTTGTACGTTCTTCCTGTGAAAGCGTGAGTTTTTTTTCCAAGATCTTCGGTTTCCTCCCACATTCCAAAGACACACAGGTTTGTAGGTTAATTGGCTTGGTATAAGTGTAAATTGTCCCTAGTGTGTGTAGGATAGTGTTAATGTTTGGGGATTACTGGTCGGTGCGGACTTGGTGGGCTGAAAGGCCTGTTTCCACGCTGTATCTCTAAACTAAACTAAACTACTGTACATTTGCTTAATAGACTATATAAAACAACTGCTGAATGCTTACTTCTGAGTGGAAGAGACTGCACCTAAATGCTGCACTTACTGAACGATGATAAATAAAAATTCAATATCATCCAAGCAATGAATTGAAGGAAATGTGTCCCAAAGGCATTAAAACATTTATGCTGCTGAACCATACCTAAATGATGTCTCATCACTTAAACCATGAGTTAATACTATTTAAGATGATCCTAAGAAGTAATTTTGAGTACATTCAAGCTAACAATTTGAATTTCTGGTCCATTATCTCAAAAAGCATTATCTTCAGGATGTTATAACAAAATCATCAGCTAATTTATTCAAAATGTAAATTCTGTAATCTATATATATTACTGAAAGTAAGATCTTGACCGCTTTTGGCCCACTCTGGTGTGATTTCCGAGAGAACGCCACCACCTACGGCTGTCATTTTTGGCCACCTCGCTCAGAGCCACCCTCCGCCAGACTGGACCAGAAGAATTTTCCCATTGATGAAAAATCAGAGACATAGTAATGATTTTTTTAAAATCGCCATTCTCTCTGCTGCCCCCGCTGGCGGCAGGGGGAGGGACTATAAAACCCGGAAGCGTTGTGCCTCACTCAGTCTCTGCCAGATGGAGGAAGCGAGAGGGTTACAGCTCTCTGAGCTGCGAATAACACTAAACGCATGTCAACACCACGGTGAGTCCCCGGGATGTAGTTTTTAGCAAACGAATGTGTTTTGTCGGCTTGCTAAGTGTTTTTCCCCAATTGCCTGGCTTTTTCCCCAATTGCCTATACACCTAATATCATTTTGTCCATCATTCCTGTTTTTAAACTTGAACTTGAGCCATTTTTCTCGGTTTTACCAAAATTGTGGCAGTTGCATCCTTGATTGTCACAATTGTCAGGATTGAACTTCATCTGCCATTTCTCTGCCCTTATGTGTAACTGATATATATCCTTCCAATCTTTTGACTGTCTTCCTCACCGTCTGTAACTATGATAATTTTTATATCATCGACAAGCTTACTAACCAACTCTGGGTGGTGCCAGTAATGGTTGCCTCGCCAACAGTCTGTCTCGTCCCTTCCTTCATGTTGTTTATAGCATGTTTCATTGTTTTATCTGGGACATATGACAATAATACACTCTTGACTCTTGACTCTTAAATGTATGTTTTAGTGTTCTTTAGCATGTCTTATATGGGGGGTTGGGGGGGAAGGGTTGGGGGAAACTTTTTTAATCTCTTACCTCGATGGAGATGCAATTTTTTTTCCATATTGTACTTCCGTCCATACTACGGCCTAACATCGAGGAGCTGGAAGCCTTTGCCGGTGACCGACTTCGGGAGGTCCAACCACAGGAGCCTGCAGGACCTACCATTGTGGAGCTGGCGTTCGCTTTGCGAGGGATTGACTTTGAAGTTCCAACCGCGGTAGCGTGCGGACTTCAACATCATGGAGCTTGCAGTCCCTGGTTAGAGACTTACTTCGAGAGCTCCAAGCCGCAGGAGCTTCGACCGCCCTGACATGGGAGCTTCGATCGCCCCGACAAAGGAACTTCAATCGCCCTCAAGTGGGGGTTTTGATCGCCTCGACATGTGGGCTTTGATCGCCCCAACTGCGGATGGTTCGACTGCCACGACTGCGGGGGAATAAAGAGGAAGAATATTAGACTTTATTGCCTTACATCACAGTGAGGAATGCGGGGAATCCGCTGTGGTGGATATTTATGTTAACTTTTATGTAGTTGTGCGTCTTGTTGCTATTTTTAGTATGGTTGTATGGTAAATTGAATATCATTGTACCTTAATTGGAACACGAGACAATAAACTGACCTTTGAACCTTTAAAACTTTGGAACTTTGAATCTTTGAACCGTTGAACATCTACATTTTCAGCCATTTCAATTATTAGTTTAGTTTAGTTAAATTTAGTTCAGTGATACAGCATAGAAATATAATGGAGGATTGGATTTAGAACCATTATTCACCATAGAAACATAGAAACATAGAAATTAGGTGCAGGAGTAGGCCATTCGGCCCTTCGAGCCTGCATCGCCATTCAATATGATCATGGCTGATCATCCAACTCAGTATCCCGTACCTGCCTTCTCTCCATACCCTCTGATCCCCTTAGCCACAAGGGCCACATCTAACTCCCTCTTAAATATAGCCAATGAACTGGCCTCAACTACCCTCTGTGGCAGAGAGTTCCAGAGATTCACCACTCTCTGTGTGAAAAAAGTTATTCTCATCTCGGTTTTAAAGGATTTCCCCCTTATTCTTAAGCTGTGACCCCTTGTCCTGGACTTCCCCATCATCGGGAGCAATCTTCCTGCATCTAGCCTGTCCAACCCCTTAAGAATTTTGTAAGTTTCTATAAGATACCCTCTCAATCTCCTAAATTCTAGAGAGTATAAACCAAGTCTATCCAGTCTTTCTTCATAAGACAGTCCTGACATCCCAGGAATCAGTCTGGTTAACCTTCTCTGCACTCCCTCTATGGCAATAATGTCCTTCCTCAGATTTGGAGACCAAAACTGTACGCAATACTCCAGGTGTGGTCTCACCAAGACCCTGTACAACTGCAGTAGAACCTCCCTGCTCCTATACTCAAATCCTTTTGCTATGAAAGCTAACATACCATTCGCTTTCTTCACTGCCTGCTGCACCTGCATGCCTACTTTCAATGACTGGTGTACCATGACACCCAGGTCTCGCTGCATCTCCCCTTTTCCTAGTCGGCCACCATTTAGATAATAGTCTGCTTTCCTGTTTTTGCCACCAAAATGGATAACCTCACATTTATCCACATTATACTGCATCTGCCAAACATTTGCCCACTCACCCAGCCTATCCAAGTCACCTTGCAGTCTCCTAGCATCCTCCTCACAGCTAACACTGCCCCCCAGCTTAGTGTCATCCGCAAACTTGGAGATATTGCCTTCAATTCCCTCATCCAGATCATTAATATATATTGTAAATAGCTCTCCTCTCCGCCTCCGTGCAGCTGAGATACCACACAGAGATGCCATATGTTAATATGCTCTCTGTGGTACAGCGGTAGAATGTTGTCAGCAGCTGTTGGGGCAGACCAGTCTTTTTTAATGTCCTCAGGAAGAACAGTCATTGCTGTGCCTTCTTGACCAGCGTAGCAGTGTTGGTGGACCATGTGAGGTCCTCTGAAATGTGAGTCCCCAGAAAATTAAAGCTGGACACTCTCTCCACACTTTCCCCGTAAATGGAGATTGGGGCGTATTCTCCATTATGGGACCTCCTGAAGTCAATAATCAGCTCCTTGGTCTTGGAGGTGTTTAGTGACAAGTTGTTATGTGTGCACCAGTCCGCCAGGTTCTGCACCTCCGCCCTGTATTTTGTTTCATCACCGTTGGTGATCAGCCCAATCACTGTTGTGTCGTCTGCAAACTTCACGATGGTGTTGGTGTCGAATGCAGGAACACAGTCGTGAGTGAAGAGGGAGTAGAGCATGGGGCTTAGTACACAGCCCTGTGGTGTGCCGGTGCTCAGGGTGATAGTGGAGGACAGTTGCGGGCCCAGTCTCACTGCCTGCGGTCGCTCCGTCAGTAAGTTCAGGATCCAATCGCATATCGGCGAGCTGAGGCCTAGCTGGTGCAGTTTGGTGGTGAGCTTGGTGGGGATGACCGTATTGAATGCAGAGCTATAGTCAACGAAGAGCATCCTCACGTACGTGCCCTGTCTGTCCAGGTGAGTCAGGACAGTGTGAAGAGCCAGAGAGATGGCATCCTCTGTTGATATATTTGCCCTGTATGCAAATTGATGAGAGTCCAGTGAGGCAGGGATGCTGGATTTGATATGGGAGAGGACCAGCCTTTCGAAGCTCTTCATTGGGATTGGATTTAGGGCAACCGGGCGGTAGTCGTTCAGGTTGGTGACTTTGGACTTTTTCGGCACCGGCACTATGGTGGCTGTTTTCAGGCACTTGGGGACCGTTGCCAGAGATAGAGATAGATTGAAGATTCTCGTGAATACCTCCACCAGCTGTACAGCACAGTCCTTTAGTACCCTTCCCTGGACTCCATCCGGGCCTGCAGCCTTGCGTGGATTGATCCTACGCAGAGCGCACTGTACCTCCTGAGTGCTCAGTGTTAAGGCCTGTCCCTCCGCCATGGCCGGGGTTATTCCACTCCTGGTGGTGTTGCCAGTTTCGAACCGGGCAAAGAAGGTGTTCAGTTCGTTGGCCAGTGTGATATCACCGTGGGGGCAGGCGGGGCTGCTCTTGTAGTCAGTGATGTCCCTGACATCCTGCCACATGCTTCTGGTGTCCGCGGCATTGAAGTGTTCTTCTACCCTTTGCCTGTGGATGTCTTTGGCCTTTTTTATGCCTTTGTTCAGGTTCGACCTGGCCGCACTGTAGGCAGAAGTGTTCCTGGATTTAAAGGCATTGTTGCGTGCCCTTAGCAGAACCTGAACCTCCTTGTTCATCCAGGGTTTCGGGTTTGGGAACATCTTTATTTGCTTGTCCACTGTGACATCTCCACACAGCAGTTGATGTAGGAGAGCACAGTGGATGTGTACTCCTCCAAGTCTACCTCTGTACCACTGGTAGCCTGTTGTGCAAACAGGTCCCAGTCGGTGCGATCAAAGCAGTCCTGGAGTTGTAGAGTGGCATCCTCGGGCCATATTTTGACCGCCCTTATTGCAGGTTTGGTCTTGCGGATGAGGGGTTTGTATGCAGGCAGTAGAAACCCCTCAAAGGCTTTCTGAAAGTCTAGATACACTACATCCACTGGCTCCTCTTCATCCATTTTAGTTGTCATATCCACAAAAAATTCCAGAAGATTAGTCAAGCATGATTTTCCTTGCTGACTTGGACTAATCCTTTTACTGCTATTCAAATGCCCCATTATTACCTCTTTAATAATTGACTCCAGCATCTTTCCCACCATCCATTTTCTCTCTCCTTTCTTGAAAAGTGGGATAACATTAGCTATCCTCCAATCTACAAGAACTGATCCTGAATCTATTGAACATTGGAAAATGATCACCAATGCATCCACTATTTCTAGAGCCACCTCCATGAGGACCCTGGGATGCAGACCATCAAGCCCAGGGGATTTATCATCCTTCAGTCCCATTAGCCTACCTAATACTATTTCTCGCCAAATGAAAATTTATTTCAGTTCCTCTACCCACTTAGATCCTCTGTCCTCCAGTACTTCTGGGAGATTGTGTCTGTTTTCCGTAGTGAAGACAGATCCGAAGTACCTGTTCAACTCTTCTGCCATTTCCTTGTTCCCCATAATAATTTCACCCGTGTCTGCCTTCAAGGGACCCACATTTGACTTTGCTACTCTTTTAAACCTTAACATATCTAAAGAAGTTTTACTGTCCTTCTTTATATTCCTGGCCAGCTTCCCCTTGCACTTCATCTTTTCACCCCATATTGCCGGTTTTGTTTCCTTCTGTTGTCCTATGAAAGTTTCCCAATCCTCTGTCTACTCTTTGCTGTTATACATCTTTTCTTTTCGTTTTATTCTATCCCTAACTTCTCTTGTCAGCCACAGTTGCATCCTACTTCCCTTAGAATCTTTCTTCCTTTTTGGAATGAAATGATCCTGCGTCTTCTGGATTATGCCCAGAAATTCCAGCCATTGCTGTTCCACCGTCATTCCTGCTAGGATCCCTTTCGAGTCTACCTTGGCAAGCTCCTCCCTCATGCCTTCATAGTCCCCTTTGTTCAACTGCATCACTGATACTTCCGATTAACTTTCTTCTTCTCAAATTGCAGATTAAAATTAATCATATTATGATCACTACCTCCAAGCAGTTCCTTTACCTCAAGTTCTCTTATCAAATCAGATTCATTAGACAACATTTTTCTCTGGTCGGCTCCATTACAAGCTGCTCTAAGAATCCATCTCGGAGGTGTTCTACAAACTCTCTTTCTTGAGGTCCTGAACCAACCTGAATTTCCCAGTCTACCTGCATATTGAAATCCCCCATCACCACAGTGGCATTACCTTTGTTACATGCCAGTTTTAACTCCTGCTGCAACTTACACCCTACATCCGGGCTACTATTTGGGGGTCTGTAGATAACAACAATTAGTGTCTTCTTGCCTTTGAAATTCATCAACTCAATCTACAGTGACTCTACCTCGTCAGTCCCTATGTCTTCCCTTGCAAGGGACTGATTCCATCCCTCACCAGCAGAGCTACCCCCCCTCCTCTGCCCACCTGCCTGCCCTTTCTATAGGATGTATAACCCTGAATATTAAGTTCCCAGGCCCAATCCTCCTGCAGCCACGTCTCAGTAATCCCCACAATGTCATATCTACCAATCTCTAACTGAGCCTCAAGCTCATCTACCTTGCTTCTTATACTTCGCACATTCAAATACAATACTTATAATTCCTTACGCATCTCACCTTTCACATCGATCCCTAGTACACTTGGCCATACTCCTATCCCTTTGTGAGCTTTCTTTCTCGTTAATTCTGGGGACATTAACTATCCCTTTACTCCCTTTCCCTTTAATTCCGTCCTTGACTATCCCATTTGACACCCCCCCCCTTATTCAGTTTACAACCACCTGTGTCGCAGTGGCAAACCTGCCTGCCAGAATGCCAGTCCCCCATCTGTTAAGGTGCAATCCGTCCCTTTTGTACAGTTCCCCCTTACTCCAAAACAGCTCCCAATGGTCTAAGAATCTAAATCCCTGCCCCCTGCAGCAGTTTCTCAGCCACACATTCAGGTCCTGTATCTCCCTGTTCCTGCTCTGTCCAGCATGAGGAACTGGAAGCAAACCAGAGATAACCACCCTGGAGGTCCTGCTTTACAGCACTTTTCCGAGCTCCCCTTCTTCATCCCCTTCTTTCCGACATCGTTTGTGCCAACGAGCAAAGAGAAAACTGCATTTCTTATTAATCAGCTCTCCATTGGGATCATCATTAAGAAGTGAAAGCCATTAACAATATCAGTGGACTGGATGTGACTGGTAAATTTCTTATAACCGTACGCCCAGGTTAACATTTCTGCTCCTTACTTTCATACATACCCTTAATACATGTCGTGATTTCATTTGGTTTCATTCTTCTACCTCTTTAAAACAAGGGGGTAAATTACACCTACCCAGGGGGTAAATTTGTTGATTCTGGATTTGTACATATTTTTTCTCATTGACTGTGGTATCTATTCATCATTAGTTGTTCATAACTAAGCAAAATAACATTGTTATGTGCTATTAAAGTTGCCAGGGGTAAATGGGACAAAAAAGGTTAGGAACCCCTGCTGTAAAAAGAGTTTGGCAAAAAGGTTAAAATGCAGGACCTCCAGGGTAGTGGTCTCTGATTCCTCCCAGTGCCACATGCTACAAGGGTAGGGACAGGAAGATATAGTGTAGACTATGGCATGGCTCAGGAGTGATGCAGGGGGCAGGGATTCACATTTTTGGACCATTGGGATCTCTTCGATCTCTTCTAGGGCAGATGTGACCTGTACAAGAGTAATGGGTTGTACTGGAACTATAAGGAAACCAATGTCCTGGCAGGCAGATTTGCTAGTGCTATATTGGTGGGTTTAGTGCTGTATCAGTGGCCGGCCATGGAGCCATACAAGAGCAGAGCCAGCTGCGGCTGAGAACAAGGACGGAACCGGCAGCGGCTGAGACCCAGCGGGCAGGCCTGGTTCATCACTGTGTTGAAAGCTCGGGCGGCCACTGCCTGCAGGGATAAGCTCGGAAGCTCTGAAGACCAGAGAGTGGAGGAGGAGGGAGCCACTGGTGATGATGGATGGGAGGAGTGGGCCGGTAGGAGAGGGGTGGGGTATTTCCCCCAGCACCTCCAAGGTCAGCTGCAGGAGGTGCCCTGCTGGACACAGGGGCGGACGGCCGAGGAGAGGGCGGTCAGGTCGCGTGCCTGCAGCAGCCTGGGGCTTACCTGTACTTAACTGGATTGGCAGCACTCCAATACTTCCTGCTTGTGGACCGTGGGCTGTGGACTGTGGACTGTTTCTTTTTCTATGTAAATGGCCCCAAAATATGGCGGCACTTGTGCAAAAATAATTTCGCCATGCTGTGAATACATGACAATAAAGAACCATTGAACCATTAATTAAACTACATTGGCGGGGAAAAGGATGGGATCCATTGCGTAACTGAAGCAGGTGAGAGGCTGGGAGGTGATGAAAATTCAGTGGACCGAAAAGGCAGGAGCACACCAGGGAGTAAGGAAGGACTGCTGGATTGAACTGCATTAATCTTCATGCGACAGGCCTGATGGGTAAACAGATTAACTCAGGGTGTAGATAAAACTCCTGGGCTGGTCCAAGAGGAAATGTAAGCTCAGAGTCTGTAAACCCTTGCCAAAGAGTATCACTCAATAACTTGATCCCTCTACTTCTCCCCTCTCTGCTCACCAACTGGAGATCTTACCGCAGCATTGTTGCCATTGACCCCTCTGTTCATCATCAAACTTTAAGGTGATGGGGAAATATTTAATAGGAATCTGAGGGGTAACTTTTTCACACAAAGGATGGTGGATGCATGGAACAAGCTTCCAGAGGAGGTAGTTGAGGCTGGGACTATCCCAACGTTTAAGAAACAGTTAGAAGCAATGGTGGACCTACATTTTTGGGCCCCTGAAGCTTGAATTGTTATGGGGGTCCCTTCGCAACCAGCAACAAGGTCTGGGTAACCACTGTTAACTTCTTCAATGAGGTTGTTCCACGACAGATCACCACAACATTTTAATTACTGTCATAAATGTTAATAATGTTTTAAATTATTTATAATTATTTTATATAAAATATATTTAGAATGAAATCATTAATTTGAAAGTTTATTTATGGCTACCCTACATGATACTTAATAACCTTTTAATTTTTATTTTAACTATTATTTTGTATTGAATAACACTATATTATTAATATTATTCTTTTTATAAACCCCCTCTCATACTATAGACCCAACATTTTTTAGCAATGTGGACTAAGCACGATATTCACCTCCAGAAAAAAAGTAGGAAGTATTGTCCGGATACCAGAAGGCTGGCTAGGCCCCCGGGTGTCCAGGGGCAGTGCCCCAGTGGTGGTTCAGGGCCCTCTGAATGCCCCCTGAAGCTCCTACATTTACAATAAATTGAAAGTTATTCTCAAGCTTTCTGCTGGTAGTTTACATAACAGAAGCTTAGAATTTTTCTAACAAATATGTAGTAAACCCCCAAAAGACAAATATTTCATGAAATAGACAATAGACAATAGGTGCCATTCGGCCCTTTGAGCCAGCACCACCATTCACTGTGATCATGGCTGATCATCCACAATCAGTACCCCATTCCTGCCTTCTCCCCATATCCCCTGACTTCGCTATCTTTAAGAGCTCTATCTCTCTCTTGATAACCTCCAGAGAATTGGCCTCCACTGCCTTCTGAGGCAGAGAGTTCCACAGATTCACAACTTTCTGTGTGAAAAAGTATTTCCTAACTGTGGCCCCTGGTTCTGGACTCTCCCAGCATTGGAAACATGTTTCCTGCCTCGAGCGTGTCCAAACCCTTAATAATTTTATATGTTTCAATAAATGGTCCCATACAACTAAAACTAAAAAAATCTTTACAAAAAATATGTTACCTGAAATGTTTCTTTGCCTGGCACTGAGATGAGAAAAAACGTTTTCACCCAGAATTGTGAATTTATGGAATTCGCTGCCACAGAAGGCAATGGTCTCGTCTCCTTCAGCAGCTCCTCAGTCTCCCTTCCTGAGCTCAGACACACACTTCTCCTCACCTCACCTACGCTCACTTCCCCTCACCTACACACCTACACCTTGACTAATCCCCTTGCCTCACTAAACCCCTCGCCACGACGATACCGCACTACCAAACTTTTCCTCACAGCTAAACCTCGCCTCGACTAAACCATACCTCACTAAACCTCGCCCCTCAAATAAACCTCATACCTTAACCCCACCTCGACTTAACTAAACACCATGACTAAACTACACCTAATCGCCGCCTCCCTCCCGCTCCAGCTAATTATAGCCCCCCCCCCCGGCAATTGGCGGCGCCTAACGTGAGCGGAACGGCTCCAACCAGGTGGGCGTGGTCGAGCACAGAGAGCGGCACAGGTGCATTGCCCAAGAGAGCTGGTGGGAGGGGAGGGGAGAGGCACTCCCGCGCTGACGTTGATGTCGAGCCCGAGCCCTGCCCCTGCCCGCTGCGGCGGCAGCCCCTCCCCACGGAAACGAGAGAGAGGTGGCAATTAGTTTAGGCAGGGATTAAGTGGGAAGTTTAGTCGAGGCGAGGTTAAGTGAGTTGTGGTTTAAGTGTGAGGTGAAGTTTAGTCGAGATGAGGCGAGGGATTTAGTCAAGGTAAAAAATCAGATTTAGTTTCAGTAAAACAAAAAAATCGGAATTCCGATTTAAATCGGAAGAATATCTGGACTAATGTCGCTTCTGGGGCCACTGCTGGATTAGGGACCCTGAAGCTTAAGCTTCATTAGTTTCATAGTAGATCCACCCCTGGTTAGATGGGTACATGGATATAACAGGTTTATAGGATATGGACCAATTGCGGGCAGCTGGGACTCATGTAGCTGGGACAGGTGGGCCAGCGTGGACAAGTTGGGCCGTAGGGCCTGTTTCCACACTGTATCACTCTATGACTATGACTCTATAACTTCCAGCCTAAGGTAGTCAAGGCGCAGTGCAGTCCAACCTGAGTCTCGATCAGTCTGAAGAAGGTTTTCGGCCCGAAACTTTGCCTATTTCCTTCGCTCCATAGATGCTGCCGCACCCGCTTAGTTTCTCCAGCACTTTTGTCTACCTGAGTCTCGATAGAGTGAGCAGCACCTGTGATGATATTTTTAGTTGCAGGTATTTATGGGAATATTTACACAACTTCTAATGGGCCCCGTGAATTGAAGTTATGTTTTTACTTGCTATTTATAGTTTGATTCAAAAAGCCCAAGGAAGCTTTGCATGCCTCATCACACTTCAAAGCATGTTAATATAGATGTGGAAGTCTTGCATCTTTGCATCCTTAGCCAATTCATTAAGTAATCGTGCCACTGAAACTATATTTAGCAGAAGCTTGAATTAATTTGGATCTTGGCTTGCTTTCTCATGTTCATGCCAGTAACAATCAATTCCTGAGAAAAATTCAAACTTCCATACTGTAGTAGCTGGCAGTTCAACTCAGAATAGACAAAGCTGCTTCAATGCAGTCATACACAGTTTCAGAATTAAAATAAATGTTCTGAAATCTATAACTGGGGCAAAACAACACAAAGAACTGTCAGCCGGAAATCTATCCACACACAAACATGATATGTAATTGTAAAAGCTGGTTAATAAGAAGTAGAAGAATTTTGTGTATTAATGGGGGGGTTCACATCTGTTCGAAAATTTGTCTCCACCATTTTCACAAAAAAAATGTATATTAGTTTAGTTTAGAGATACCGGGTGGAACCAGTCCCTCCGGCCCACCGGGTCCACACTGACCAGCGATCCCCCACATTAACACAATCCTACACACACTAGGGACTATTTACAGTTACACCTAGCCAATTAACCTACAAACCCGTACATCTTTGGAATGTAGGAGGAAACCGAAGATCTCGGAGAAAATGTATGAAGATCTGGGGAGAATGTACAAACTCCGTACAGACAGCACCCACAGTCGTAATCGAACCCGGGTGCTGACCTGTAATACAATCTTGCTCTAGTCCCTTGACCATTATGCCCTTGCAGGAAAGAGTCACTCCTGTCTCTGACTATTGATAACTCTAAACATTCTCATCTTAACTTAGAACTTAGAACAGTACAGATGTGCAGGAAGAAACTGCAGATGCTAGTTTAAACCCAAGATATTCACAAAAAGCTGGAGGAACTCAGCGGGTCAGGCATCATCTCTGGAGATAAGAAATAGGTGACGTTTTGTTCAAGACCCTTCTTCAGACTGCTCATATACTTGATGCCCTGACCCTTCTCCAGTCTGAACAAGGGTCTCGACCCAAAATGTCACCTATTCCTTTCCTCCAGAGATGCTGTCAGATCCGTTGAGTTACTCCTGTAATTTGTGTCTATCTTCGATAGAACAGCACAGCACAGGAACAGGCCCTTCAGCCCACAATATCCATACTGAACATGATGACAAATTAATCTAATCTCATCTGCCTTCACATGATCCATATCCCTCCATTCCCCACATATCTATGTGCCTATTAAGTGCCTCTTAAAAGCCACTTTTCGCTGCTTTGTATCTGGAGACTTGCACTACACTTTCACCTCCTCTTCACTTAATGGGCCTGTCCCACTTGTGGGCCTGTCCCATTTTTCTCCAACTAAAAACTTTATTTTGTGATGACTGATAGAAGATATTCACATATTCTCCATGCACAGATTACCTTTGTTGTACCTAATGGATGCTTTTTTGGGTCCCATTAGGGACAGATGAGTTGAGGCTATTACAAAGGTGGAAATAAGAACATTTGCTGATGGAGCAGAACTGTAGTTCAAAGTTCAACTCAAAATCAAATCTGAAGCGGCTGCAACTAGTCTGATTTGGACACCATGAAAATGCTCGTGCCGCAAATTGTCTCAAAATTGTTCATGTTATTTGAAATGAAATATGGACTCAAGTTTCCACAAGAGTATTTGTTACATTTATAAATACAGGCCTGCAGAATTGTCGGCTATGCTTTTCTTTGCCTTGCATTTACTTATTCCTTGATGTAATTCACTGTTGCAACAGATGCATTGTGATTATACCAACTAGAAATCGAATCACTGCAAAATAAAGTGTGATAACATTCCGGCTAAAGCTTACTGCTGGTCCATTTAGCTAGAACAGACTAGACGTTAATGACATGCCTCACTGGTAAATGAAATCCAAATCCTAAAGGATGCAGCACCTCATGACAGTAGGATCTTGAACTGATACATCCTTGGCACAGTGGCTAAGATGCTTGACCATTGATCCAGGGGCCTGAATTTATATTCCAGAGTTCAATACCCAGTGTCTCAGATATTGAATTTCGATTCAATTGATAATCTGGAATATGCAACGTGATGTTGTTAGAGTTCACAGAATTCTTGCTGGTTCAATATATCAGAGGCCCAGGAGCGGTTGGAGCGGCTGGTGCAGCGTCCGGTAAGTTTAAAACTGGAGCACGGGGCTTTGTTCCACAGAGGCCCAGGAGCGGTTGGAGCGGCTGGTGCAGCGTCCGGTAAGTTTAAAACTGGAGCACGGGGCTTTGTTCCACAGAGGCCCAGGAGCGGTTGGAGCAGTTGAAGCAGCGTCCGGGCGGTGAGTTTAAAAACGGAGTGCGGGGCTTTGTTCCACAGATGCCCAGGAGCGGTTGGAGTGGCTGGTGCAGCGTTTCCCACTCTGCAACGTTCCATCACACTTCAAAATAAGTGGTCTGGAGGAAGTCGCTGATTGGTGGAAGCGGACTAGAGGAAGCAGCTGATTGGGAGTAACCCCAGCTTTGTATTTCTGCTTTCTGTTCGTACTTTTTAATTAAGGGTTCAGTGAGTTAAGGGTTCAGTGAGTTAAGGGTACAGTGAGTTAAGGGTACAGTGAGTTAAGGGTTCAGTGAGTTAAGGGTACAGTGAGTTAAGGGTACAGTGAGTTAAGGGTACAGTGAGTTAAGGGTACAGTGAGTTAAGGGTACAGTGAGTTAAGGGTTCAGTGAGTTAAGGGTACAGTGAGTTAAGGGTACAGTGAGTTAAGGGTACAGTGAGTTAAGGGTACAGTGAGCTAAGGGTGCAGTGAGTTAAGGGTACAGTGCTTATTAGTAAAGGTACAGTTTAAAGGATTAAGATTTTTATAGTGGGAGTGAGTTGATTTAATTTGGGGGTAAGCCATGTCAGTTGAGATCGGCCCCGTGCATTGCTTATCCTGCAACATGTGGGAGATCAGGGATATGGTCAGTGTCCCTGGTGACTACGTGTGCAGGAAGTGTGTCCAGCTGCAGCTCCTGGCAGACCGCATTGAAAGGTTGGAGCTGCGGTTGGAGCATCCACGATGCTGAGAAAGTTGTGAATAGCACGCACAGTGAGTTGGCCACACCGCAGGTAAAAGTTAAGCAGACAGAAAGGGAATGGGTGGCCACTAGCCAGTGTAGCAGTAGGCAGGTAGTGCAGGAGTCCCCTGCGGTCATCTCCCTCCTAAACTGATATACCATTTTGGATACTGTTGGGGGAGATGGCTCATCGGGGGAAGGCAGCAGCAGCCAAGTTCATGGCACCGTGGGTGGCACTGCGGCACAGGAGGGGAGGAAAAAGAGTGGAAGGTCTATAGTAATAGGGGATTCAATTATAAGGGGTATAGATAGGCGTTTCTGTGGCCGCAAACGAGACTGCAGGATGGTATGTTGCCTCCCTGGTGCAAGGGTCAGGGATGTTTCTGAGCGGCTGCAGAACATTCTGGAGGGGGAGGGTGAACAGCCAGTTGCCGTGGTGCACATTGGCACCAACGATATAGATAAAAAAACGGGATGAGGTCCTACAAGGTGAATTTAGGGAGCCAGGAGATAAACTTTAAAGCAGGACCTCAAAGGTAATAATCTCTGGATTACTACCAGTGCCACGTGCTAGTCAGAGTAGAAATAGGAAGATGTTTCAGATGAATACGTGACTTGAAAAATGTTGCAAGGGGGAGGAATTCAAATTTCTAGGGCATTGGAAACAGTTCTGGGGGAGGTGGGACCAGTACAAACAGGACGGTCTGCCCGTGGGCTGGAATGGAACCAATGTCCTTGGGGGAGTGTTTGCTAGTGATGTCGGGGAGGATTTAAACTAATGTGGCAGGAGGATGGGAGCATGAACAGAGAGACAGAGGGGTGTAAAATGAGGGTAGAAGAAGGGCCGGATTTAGATGAAGAGAGGCCCTAAGCTAATTCACTTGTGAGGCCCCCCCCCTCCCAATCCCCCACCCCCACAACTAGAGGACCATGACTACCCGACAGTGACAGTGTGACACTTTTAGATCCTACTATATGTTATCATTAAACAGTTGGTTTTAAAATACATATTGGATTCACTGCAGAGCGAACGATGCCTTACCTGGATCGCCGTTTGAAGCTCCGGAGTGTTGGGCCTGCTGTTCAACATCATGGAGCTGTGGTTTGCAGAGCTCCCAGCCTCAGGCCATGCTGATTTCAACATCGTGGAGCCCTGGGATCCCTTTGCCAAGGGCCGCCAGCGTGAATCTCCGCCCAGCTCAGCCGCGGTCTCCGGTAGGAAGTGGCCGATTCGGAAGTCCACGCCGCTGAGAATGTTCTCCCGTTCCGACGTCGGATGGTGACTCCCAAATTTCAATGTACCAATTGGTGCATGTGACAATAAGTGTCTCTTGAATTGAATGTGGAATGTTAAGAAATAAAGAAACTACAAATACACTAAGAGCAAAAATGTTTTTTTCTCGCCTTCTTCATAGCAAAATCATCCAGAAGTTCACCAAGATCTGTTTGCCTAAGTTTGTCACTCTCAATGCACAGAATGCTCAGTGCAGACAAACTCTCTCTCTCGAGACATTGTGGACCTTAATTCATTTTTAATTCTTTTGAGTCTTGAAAAAAGACCTCTCTCCCGAGCAGTTGGTGACCATTAAGCTAAGAAACAGCCGCAAGATTGCTTCCACATTAGGGAAGGCTATCTGAATTGTTTCCTTGTACATTATTTGATAACGGTCTGTATGAGACAGAGAGTGCTCTTCTATATGCCTATGGCTTTGTCTCACGTACGAGTGAAAGTGCAAAAATTAATCAGTAAGTTTCAGGTCAACATCTTCTGGGTATGCTTCCATCAACAGTTCAACACCTTGCTGAATTTCTTGCTTAGATGCGGTCAGATTAGCAAGAAAGGGAAACTGTTGTGCAACTTCATTGTACACAGTACCTATTCTTTTTTAATTGGTTTCAAGTGCATCTAGTATAGGAATAAAGGATTTTATCCTAAACTTATCTCTTGAAGAGAGTTTATCTAAAGCATCAGGACCAGGTGCACCTCCATAATTTCCTTGCCATTTCCTTACTTTTTGTCTCCCTGTGATAGTTCTGTAGTTAACTTCTGGCACGGTGGCCTTTGCTTGTTGCTCAAGCTCATCAAAATCTTCTCTAATTTTGCTTACAAAATCCTGAAGTGAACTGTACAAACTTGCACAAGTACTCAATAACAGTTTGGATTTCTGAATGGCTTTGCTGACCTTGTGGAAATGACCTAGCAGACGGGTCCAAAAATGCAGCATAAACACAAATTCCAGTTCTTCCATTTTCTGCAAAAGATTGTTAGCTTTTGCATCAACATCAGTACAAATGACTGAGGGCATCAGTGACAGCGCTGTAAATTTTCAAAATAGCTCCTGTGGCTTTTGCATGTGCCTCCCACCTAGTGTCTGACAAATATTTAGGCACTTTTGACTGAGGTTGCAAAAATGATTTTAGAACTGCCCATCTCTTTGTGGAGGATGAAAAGGTATAAATTTCATTGATAATTCCAAAACAGTTCACTGCATCAAGGCAGCAATCAACAGCCGAATGGCCCACCAAACTTAATGAATAAGCAGCGCATGGAATAAATCTTGCAATTTTGATTTTTTCGAGGATTTTTTGCTGCATACCCTTGTACCTACCAGCCATGTTTGGCAGCATTGTCATAAGACTGCCCTTGGAAGAAGAACAAATCGCGGTGGGCGCGGAACTCATTGAGGTGGGGACGGAGGGGGACAAAGGTGAGTCCTCTGCTGCGGACAGGCCGTTCGGTATCTGAGAGGGGGAGGTCAGGGGGGATGGTGAACACACGGCAGGGATGGGATGTTGGGGCCAGAGGAAGGCAGGTGAGAGGACTGAGGCCGAGGCGACGTCTGGCGGGAGGATGGTGGGTGGTCAGGGAGTAGGGGGGTATGAGGACTGTAATGTGAGTGGGGACGAGCTGGGGTCACATGGTTTGAGGGGAATGGAGAAGACCCAGTGGAACAGCCACTGAGGTTACCAGGTTTGGGGGGTCCTGCACTAGGAACCAGTGCAGTCAAACTCAGGGGAGTTGGAGTCTGCAGCGTGGAAACTTCAGGCCCGGTGCTGAGTCCAGGCTGCAGGTAAGGCAACAGCGGCGGGCTGCTGGAGGGCAGTGGAGTGGCCAGGGTCAGCGGGAGGTCCCGGTGGGTGGGAAACCAACCCCATCAGAGACTGTGAGCAGGGTTAACTATAGAAAGGAACCATTCTGCCTATCTTAGCGGGTGGCTGCTCGTTCCTACCCACCCTTTACTCCGCCCGGAGCCTTATCTCTTCTACCCTGAAGCAGGCAGGTCGGGCACAGTCGGAGCTGTTTCTGACATTGTTAAACATGCAGCCACGCACAGACTACAACACTCCTGACTGTTGAAAGGACAAGGCTCAGAAAATACGAATATGTCAAAAGTTTTATACACCTTGGTGGAGCGGGCCGAGGCCCCACTAGATCTCAGGGCCATAAATTTAAGCT
The DNA here is from genome assembly GCF_010909765.2 of Amblyraja radiata. Classification (NCBI taxonomy): domain Eukaryota; kingdom Metazoa; phylum Chordata; class Chondrichthyes; order Rajiformes; family Rajidae; genus Amblyraja; species Amblyraja radiata. The sequence goes on from NC_045959.1 coordinate 39,109,771, forward strand.
TGTCTAGCTTATACATAAATCCAGCCCTGGGTTGAAGCAATAGGTAGCAAGGTAGAAAGTAAAAGTGGCAGGCAGACAAATCCAGGGCAAAAATCAAAAAGGGCCACTTTTCAACATAATTGTATAAGGGGTAAGAGTGTTGTAAAAACAAGCCTGAAGGCTTTGTGTCTCAGTGCTAGGAGCATTCGTAATAAGGTGGATGAGTTGAATGTGCAGATAATTATTAATGAATATGATATTGTTGGGGTCACGGAGACATGGCTCCAGGGTGACCAAGGCTGGGAGCTGAACATCCAGGGATATTCAATATTCAGGAGGAATAGACAGAAAGGAAAAGGAGGCGGGGTAGCGTTGCTGGTCAGAGAGGAGATTAACGTAATAGAAAGGAAGGACATTAGCTTGGAGGATGTGGAATCAATATGGGTACAGCTGCGAAACACTAAGGGGAAGAAAACGTTAGTGGGAGTTGTGTACAGGCCACCTAACAGTAGTAGTGGAGTTGGGGATGGCATCAAACAGGAAATTAGAAATGCGTGCAACAAAGGTAAAACAGTAATAATGGGTGATTTCAATCTACATATAGATTGGGTGAATCAAATTGGCAGGGGTGCTGAGGAAGAGGATTTCTTGGAATGTATGCAGGATAGTTTTCTAAACCAACATGTAGAGGAACCATCGAGAGAGCAGGCTATTCTAGACAGGGTATTGAGTAATGAGGAAGGGTTAGTTAGCAGTCTTGTTGTGCTTGCCCCTTGGGCAAGTGTGACCATAATATGGTTGAGTTCTTCATTAGGATGGAGAGTGACATAGTTAATTCAGAAACAAGGGTTCTGAACTTAAAGAAAGGTAACTTTGAGAGTATGTGACGTTAATTGGCCAAGATAGACTGGCAATTGATCTTAAAGGGTTGATGGTGGATATGCAATGGAAGGCATTTAAAGACCGCGTGGATGAACTACGACAATTGTTCATCCCAGTTTGGTAAAAGAATGAATCAGGGAAGGTAGTGCAGATATGTGAAAAGAAAGAGATTAGTAAATATGTGAAAAGAAAGAGATTAGTAGATATGTGAAAAGAAAGATTAGTAGATATGTGAAAAGAAAGAGATTAGTAGATATGTGAAAAGAAAGAGATTAGTTAAAACAAATGTAGGTCCCTTGCAGTCAGAAACAGGTGAGTTGATCATGAGGAACAAGGATATGGCGGACCAATTGAATAACTACTTTGGTTCCGTCTTCACTAAGGAAGACATAAATAATCTACCGGAAATAGCAGGGGACCGCGGGTCAAAGCAGTTGGAGGAATTGAGTGAAATCCAGGTTAGTCGGGAAGTGATGTTGGGTAAATTGAATGGATTAAAGGCCGATAAATCCCCAGGGCCAGATAGGCTGCATCCCAGAGTACTTAAGGAAGTAGCTCCAGAAATAGTGGATGCATTAGTAATAATCTTTCAAAACTCTTTAGATTCTGGAGTAGTTCCTGAGGATTGGCGGGTAGCAAACTTAACCCCACTTTTTAAGAAGGGAGGGAGAGAGAAAACGGGGAATTACAGACCAGTTAGTCTAACATCGGTAGTGGGGAAACTGCTAGAGTCAGTTATTAAAGATGGGATAGCAGCACATTTGGAAAGTGGTGAAATCATTGGACAAAGTCAGCATGGATTTACGAAAGGTAAATCATGTCTGACGAATCTTATAGACTTTTTCGAGGATGTAACTAGTAGCGTGGATAGGGGAGAACCAGTGGATATGGTGTATCTAGACTTCCAGAAGGCTTTCGACAAGGTCCCACATAAGAGATTAGTATACAAACTTAAAGCACACGGCATTGGGGGTTCAGTATTGATGTGGATAGAGAACTGGCTGGCAAACAGGAAGCAAAGAGAAGGAGTAAACGGGTCCTTTTCACAATGGCAGGCAGTGACTAGTGGGGTACCGCAAGGCTCAGTGCTGGGACCCCAGCTATTTACAATATATATTAATGATCTGGATAAGGGAATAGAAGGCAATATCTACAAGTGTGCGGATGACACTAAGCTGGGGGGCAGTGTTAGCTGTGAGGAGGATGCTAGGAGACTGCAAGGTGACTTGGATAGGCTGGGTGAGTGGGCAAATGTTTGGCAGATGCAGTAAAATGTGGATAAATGTGAGGTTATCCATTTTGGTGGCAAAAACAGGAAAGCAGACTATTATCTAAATGGTGGCCGATTAGGAAAAGGGGAGATGCAGCGAGACCTGGGTGTCATGGTACACCAGTCATTGAAAGTAGGCATGCAGGTGCAGCAGGCAGTGAAGAAAGTGAATGGTATGTTAGCTTTCATAGCAAAAGGATTTGAGTATAGGAGCAGGGAGGTTCTACTGCAGTTGTACAGGGTCTTGGTGAGATCACACCTGGAGTATTGCGTACAGTTTTGGTCTCCAAATCTGAGGAAGGACATTATTGCCATAGAGGGAGTGCAGAGAAGGTTCACCAGACTGATTCCTGGGATGTCAGGACTGTCTTATGAAGAAAGACTGGATTGACTTGGTTTATACTCTCTAGAATTTAGGAGATTGAGAGGGGATCTTATAGAAACTTTCAAAATTCTTAAGGGGTTGGACAGGCTAGATGCAGGAAGATTGTTCCCGATGTTGGGGAAGTCCAGGACAAGGGGTCACAGCTTAAGGATAAGGGGGAAATCCTTTAAAACCGAGATGAGAAAAACGTTTTTCACACAGAGAGTGGTGAATCTCTGGAACTCTCTGCCACAGAGGGTAGTTGAGGCCAGTTCATTGGCTATATTTAAGAGGGAGTTAGATGTGGCCCTTGTGGCTAAGGGGATCAGTGGGTATGGAGAGAAGGCAGGTACGGAATACTGAGTTGGATGATCAGCCATGATCATATTGAATGGTGGTGCAGCCTCGAAGGACCGAATGGCCTACTCCTGCACCTAATTTCTATGTTTCTATGTTTCTATCTATGTTTCTATCTGTGGATAACAAGGGAAATCTGGGATAGTATCAAAACATAAGATGAAGCATACAAATTAGCCAGCAAAAGCAGCCTAACAGAGGACTGGGAGAAATTCAGAGTCCAGCAGAGGAGGACAAAGAGCTTAATTAGGAAAGGGAAAATAGATTATGAACGAAAACTGGCAGGGAACATAAAAACTGACTGCAAAAGCTTTTATAGATATAAGAAGAGAAAAAGATTAGTTAAAACAAATGTAGGTCCCTTGCAGTCAGAAACAGGTGAATTGATCATGGGGTACAAGGACTTGGCAGACCAATTGAATAACTACTTTGGTTATGTCCTCACTAAGGAATACATAAATAATCTGCCAGAAATAGCAGGGCACCGGGGGTCAAATGAGATGGAGGAACTGAGTGAAATACAGGTTGGTCGGGAATTGGTGTTAGGTAAATTGAATGGATTAAAGGCCGATAAATCCCCAGGGCCACATAGGCTGCATCCCAGAGTGCTTAAGGAAGTAGCCCCAGAAATAGTGAATGCATTAGTAAGAATGTTTCAAAACTCTTTAGATTCTGGAGTAGTTCCTGGGGATTGGAGGGTAGCTAATGTAACCCCACTTTTTAAAAAGGGAGGGAGAGAGAAAATGGGGGATTACAGACCAGTTAGTCTAACATCGGTAGTGGGGAAAATGCTAGTCAGTTATTAAAGATGGGATATCAGCACATTTGTAAAGTGGTGAAATCAATGGACAAAGTCAGCATGGATTTATGAAAGGAAAATCATGTTAGACGAATCATATAGAATCTTTCGATGATGTAACTAGTAGAGTGGATAAGGGAGAACCAGTGGATGTGTTATATCTGGACTTTCAGAAGGCTTTCGACAAGGTCCCACATAAGAGATTAGTATGCAAACTTAAAGCACACAGTATTGGGGGTTCAGTATTGATGTGGATAGAGAAATGTCTGGCAGACAGGAAGCAAAGAGTAGGAGTAAACTGGTCCTTTTCAGAATGGCAGGCAGTGACTAGTGGGGTAATGCAAGGCTCAGTGCTGGGACCCCAGCTATTTACAATATATATTAATGATTTGGACGAGGGAATTGAATGCAATATCTCCAAGTTTGCAGATGACACGAAGCTGGGGGGACAGTGTTAGCTGTGAGGAGGCTGCTAGGAGGCTGCAACGTGACGGATAGGTTGGGTGAGTGGGCAAATGCATGGCAGATGCAGTATAATGTGGATAAATGTGAGGTTATACACTTTGGTGTGAAGAACAGGAAAGTAGATTATTATCTGAATGGTGGCCGATTAGGAAAAGGGGAGATGCAACAAGACCTGGGTGTCATGGTACACAAGTCATTGAAAGTAGGCATGCAGGTGCAGCAGGCAGTGAAGAAAGCGAATGGTATGTTAGCATTCATAGCAAAAGGATTTGAGTATAGGAGCAGGGAGGTTCTACTGCAGTTGTACAGGGCCTTGGTGAGACCACACCTGGAGTATTGCGTACAGTTTTGATCTCCTAATCTGAGGAAAGACTACTTGCCACAGAGGGAGTACAGAGAAGGTTCACCAGACTTATTCCTGGGATGGCAGGACTTTCATATGAAGAAAGAATGGATAGACTTGGCTTGTACTCGCTAGGATTTAGAAGATTGAGGGGGGATCTTATGGAAACTTCCAAAATTCTTAAGGGGTTGAACAGGCTAGATGCAAGAAGATTGTTCCCGATGTTGGGTGAGTCCAGAGCAAGGGGTCACACTTTAAGGATAAGGGGGAAATCCTTTAAAACCGAGATGAGAAAAACCTTTTTCACACAGAGAGTGGTGAATCTCTGGAACTCTCTGCCACAGAGGGTAGTTGAGGCCAGTTCATTGGCTATATTTAAGAGGGAGTTAGATGTGGCCCTTGTGGCTAAGGGGATCAGAGGGTATGGAGAGAAGGCAGGTACGGGATACTGAGTTGGATGATCAGCCATGATCATATTGAATGGTGGTGCAGCCTCGAAGGACCGAATGGCCTACTCCGGCACCTAATTTCTATGTTTCTATGTTTCTATCTATGTTTCTATCCGTGGATAACAAGGGAAATCTGGGATAGTATCAAAACAAAAGATGAAGCATACAAATTAGCCAGCAAAAGCAGCCTAACAGAGGACTGGGAGAAATTCAGAGTCCAGCAGAGGAGGACAAAGAGCTTAATTAGGAAAGGGAAAATAGATTATGAACGAAAACTGGCAGGGAACATAAAAACTGACTGCAAAAGCTTTTATAGATAAGGGGTCACACTTTAAGGATAAGGGGGAAGTCATTTAGGACCGAGATGAGAATTTTTTTTTCACACAGAGAGTGGTGAATCTGTGGAATTCTCTGCCACAGAAAGTAGTTGAGGCCAGTTCATTGGTTATATTTAAGAGGGAATTAGATATGGCCCTTGTGGCTAAAGGGATCAAGGGAGAGATGGAAGGTATGCATGATCAGCCATGATCATATTGAATGGCGGTGCAGGCTCGAAGGGCCGAATGGCCTACTTCTGCACCTATTTTCTATGTTTCTTTCTTTTTATCATTCATAGGAAGACATCTACAAATCTGCGATTTGGCTCTAAGTTGCTATATATGGTCAAGCCCATTTGTTTAACTTTGAAATACACAATGAAACAAACCATTCAGCTAATCACAAGGGTCATTAAGGAATGGTCATTCCAGTGAAATTCATGTCTTGATAGAAGTAATGGAAAAATAACTGTTATCTCACTGAAGTCAGGAAGCAGTACTAGCTTTGCCCATAGGACACCCATGAACCGCGAGCTGAGTTATATTCTCCTAGGTAAACTGCTGATAAACACGTCAAACTTTTAGAAATACTTCTGAATGACCATGACATTTAGAACCAATCAAAAACTATTAAAGATCAGAAAGAATGTAAAATAAAACTATATTTAAGCTGTTGGAGGGAATGTTGTGCTCAACCTATTTCCTGCACCTGGCTTTCATGTGGAGCCCAGTTTCCCTCTTAATTACAGCTCACAAGTTCATGTTCACAAATTTTAGTAGTAGAGTTAGGCCATTCGGCCCATCGAGTCTACTCCGCCATTCAATCATGGCTGATCTCTGCCACCTAATCCCATTTCCCTGCCTTCCCATAACCCTTGACACCCGTTCTAATCAAGAATGTCTATCTATGCCTTAAATATATCCATTGACTTGGCCTCCACAGACCTCTGTGCAATGAGTTCCACAGATTAACTACCCTCTGAGTAAAGAAGTTCCTCCACACCTCCTTTTTAAAAGTGTGCCCTTTAATTCTGAGGCTATGGCCTCTGGCCCTAGACTCTCCCACCAGTGGAAACATCATTTCCACATCCACTTCATCTATGCCTTTCATTAATCTGATAGACAGACCAGTTAGTCTAACATCGGTAGTGGGAAAAATGCTAGAGTCAGTTATTAAAGATGGGATAGCAGCACATTTGGAAAGTGGTGAAACATTGGACAAAGTCAGCATGGATTTATGAAAGGTAAATCATGTCTGATGAATCTTATAGAATTTATCGAGGATGTAACTAGTAGAGTGGATAAGGGAGAACCAGTGGATGTGTTATATCTGGACTTTCAGAAGGCTTTCGACAAGGTCCCACATAAGAGCTTAGTATGCAAAGTTAAAGCACCCGGTATTGGGGGTTCAGTATTGATGTGGATAGAGAACTGGCTGGCAGACAGGAAGCAAAGAGAAGGAGTAAACGGGTCCTTTTCACAATGGCAGGCAGTGACTAGTGGGGTAATGCAAGGCTCAGTGCTGGGACCCCAGCTATTTACAATATATATTAATGATTTGGACGAGGGAATTGAATGCAATATCTTCAAGTTTGCAGATGACACGAAGCTGGGGGGGCAGTGTTAGCTGTGAGGAGGCTGCTAGGAGGCTGCAATGTGACGGATAGGTTGGGTGAGTGGGCAAATGCATGGCAGATGCAGTATAATGTGGATAAATGTGAGGTTATACACTTTGGTGTGAAGAACAGGAAAGTAGATTATTATCTGAATGGTGGCCGATTAGGAAAAGGGGAGATGCAACAAGACCTGGGTGTCATGGTACACAAGTCATTGAAAGTAGGCATGCAGGTGCAGCAGGCAGTGAAGAAAGCGAATGGTATGTTAGCATTCATAGCAAAAGGATTTGAGTAAAGGAGCAGGGAGGTTCTACTGCAGTTGTACAGGGCCTTAGTGAGACCACACCTGGAGTATTGCGTACAGTTTTGATCTCCTAATCTGAGTAAAGACTACTTGCCACAGAGGGAGTACAGAGAAGGTTCACCAGACTTATTCCTGGGATGGCAGGACTTTCATATGAAGAAAGAATGGATAGACTTGGCTTGTACTCGCTAGGATTTAGAAGATTGAGGGGGGATCTTATGGAAACTTACAAAATTCTTAAGGGGTTGAACAGGCTAGATGCAAGAAGATTGTTCCCGATGTTGGGGGAATCCAGAGCAAGGGGTCACACTTTAAGGATAAGGGGGAAGTCATTTAGGACCGAGATGAGAATTTTTTTTTCACACAGAGAGTGGTGAATCTGTGGAATTCTCTGCCACAGATTCTGTCAAGGTGACTTGGATAGGTTGGGTGAGTGAGCAGGCAGTGAAGAAAGCGAATGGGATGTTAGCATTCATAGCAAAAGGATTTGAGTATAGGAGCAGGGAGGTTCTACTGCAGTTGTACAGGGTCTTGGTGACTACTCCAGTGTGTGCATTGGAGCGCACCACTGACCTGACTTGGGGCGGTGGTCCGGATGCGTTGGCGGCCTTGGATGGAGCCATTGGCATGACAGATACAGCACTGGGAGCTGCACTGGCAGGAGCCTCTGGCTTAGTTGTCGGAGTGAGGGCTGCGGCGGAGGGCCTTGCATTAAACGTGGAAAATAGTCCCAGTGGTCTAACATTGCAAGACTCTCCAAAGTGGAGTCATGTTGTGAAAAAGGGTCGATGTCATGCTCCAGCCAACACTGTTGGTAAGCAAAAATTGTGCACTATTACCACCGGGCAGAGAAAGAAATCCAGTAACGCTGTGCCTATTATTGGTACCGGAGCTGTGGTCAACATCAAAATGATTAAGACTAAGCTGGTGAGTGTTTTTGCCTCCAAGTTTTCACCGGATCTAGACGTCAGAACTTTATCTGTCTATCTTAATGAAAAACTTGGCCGTGAAGTTACCTGTCAAAAGATTGACACTGTACACAGTAGATACAGTTCATTTAAAGTATCTGCGGAATGCAATGAGGTTGGTGAAATGTACAATCCGGAGCTCTGGCCAGAAGGGGCATTTGTCCGGTGCTATTACGAGCCGTGCAGGGTTGGAGTCATTGGATCAAGCACCGCGCCTGCCGTGGGGGGAATGAGTGTACCTGCTGGTGCTAGGGGCATTCACTAGTCTCGCTAAATGAACATTCGGGTACTATCGTACAACTGTCGTGGCCTGCGTTTGGGCCAGAGCGCAGGGGATAAAGCTCGCCGATCAGTTGTTGACAACCTCCTGGAGAACTGTGACATACTATGTATGCAAGAGACATTCTTATAACGAAGCAAGACTTGGACAAACTCAATTCTCTCAATGACAACTTTCATGGGGCTGGGGAGTCTACAACTGACCTTGGCATGGGAATAGTCAGAGGTAGGATACCAGGTGATGTGGCTATTCTATGGAACAAGAAGCTTGACTCATCAGTAAATGTGATTCGGCTTGATGTTGACTGGTGCATTGGCATACACTTTACTCACAACGACAAGGAATTTGTTATCCTGAATGTATATACACCCTATGAATGCCATCAGAATGAGGATGAATATTTAAATAGACTTGCTTTCATCTATTCTTCCATTCAAAACAATAATTATTGTAGTGTATATGTCATTGGGGATATGAATGCAGATATCTCAGATAGGAACTCATTATTTGCCAATCATATGGCTCAGTTCTGTCAAGATAATAATTTAATATTGTCAAGCAAAGTGCTTTTACCTACAGATAGCTATACTTATATTAGTGAGGCGTGGCACACCACATCATGGCTGGACCACTGTATTAGTACAGCTGATGCACATGCCTCATTGGGGTGTATGAGCATTCTGTGCGGGGCAGCAATGACTAATCATATGCCTGTTGCTATGACAATAAATGTTGAACACATACCTGTGGTATCCAGAGATAGAAATAGCTTTAATACAGAAAAACTGGACTGGTCAACGCTTACAAAGGAAGACATCCTAGCCTATTATGCCCAGACAGATAAATCCATAAGCAATATTCATCTACCTAAAGATGCAATAATATGTAATAATGTTAATTGTAAAGATATGAAGCATAGGAGAGACATCTGCTCCATGTATAATGATATAGTAAGCACCTTATATGTAGGCAGTAAGCCCTACTGCAAGCATAAATATAAGACACATAACATCAGGCCTGGCTGGAATAAGTATGTAGCTGAGTATCATACTGAAGCCCGTGAAGCCACCAAATCATGGGCTATGGCAGGTAGACCCAGACAGGGGCCTGTGTTTGAGCACAAGAAGCTCACTAATGCAAGGTATAAGTATGCTGTTCGCTTCATCTGTAAAAATGAGCAAGCTATGAGGGCTGATTCCATGGCTAAGAAGCTGCTAAGTAACAATGCTACAGATGTTTGGAAGGAAGTGAGAGCTCCTAGCAGTTGCAAAACATCACTTCCATGCACTGTAGCTGGAAACTCCGGAACAGCTAATATCGCGGAGTTATGGCGACAACATTATAGCACTTTATTCAACTGTGTCCAAGGTGACTTGTATAGGGTGGACAATATAGAGAGTAATGACTCGATGGCGATTATGTCACATGAGGTGTATCATGCCATGAACAAGCTGTCCAACAACAAAGCAAGTGGCTTGGATCATATCTCTGCTGAACATCTTAAGTATGCGAGTATGAGGATAGCTCCTCTCCTTGCTATTTGTTTTACTGGCTTTATGATTCATGGCTTGTTACCAGACTCAATGTTGTCTGTCCTGTTAGTGCTGGTCATTAAGGACAAAGCTGGTAAAGTAGGCAGCCTAAATAATTACAGGCCCATAGCTTTAGCCAGCATATTGTCAAAAGTTTTAGAAAGAGTTCTGCTGGATAGAATAAATGAGTTTGTCAACCCCACAGATAACCAGTTTGGCTTTAAAGCTAAACATGGCATTGACTTATCATATATGCCCTAAAGGAGATTGTAAACAAATATAGAGGCAAAAACCTCAATCCTTATGTGCTTTATTGATGCTTCCAAAGCCTTTTTTTTTTTTTAATTTAAAAATATTTTATTTTATTAGAAGTAAGTACAATCATATGGCACCAAAGTGCCTAATATATATTTTCATAATACATTTTATGTACAGCTTCTTGTTTTTTTTTGTTATAATAAAGAAAGATAAGAATATGAAAAAGAAATTGGATAGTAAAGGATAGAAAGACGTGAGATATATAGTGTGTGAAGAAAAAGAAAAAAGACGAATGAATGAAGAAAGTTGAAGAAAAGAAAATAGGAAAACGAGAATAAGACATAAAGAAAAGAAGAAGTAAGGAGATCATTGTTTATAATCTTGACCATCCCTCGTCCAGTCCTGAAACAATTAACTTTGACAATTGTGTTGCACCATATGATTCCAAAAAGACGACAAATGGAGACCAACTCGTTATGAATTGGTCTGATTTATCCATTAGGAGGAATCGCATTTCCTCAAGATGTGCGGTGTCCAACATGCTTGCAATCCACATTTTAAGCGTTGGTATTGATGTATTTTTCCAAAATTTAACTATTAATTTTTTTGCTATTATTAAACCATAATTAAAAAATAAAATTTCAGATGTGTTCGATTTATTCCCATCTTCCATTACTCCAAATATAATCATTTCAGTATTAGGTTCCATTCTTATCTTAAATAATTTTGTAAATATTTCAAAAATATCACTCCAAAATCTATAAAGTTTTATGCAGGAAACAAAAAGAGTGTGATATAGTTGCGTTTATCACAAATGGGGGATATATTTGGATAACATTTGTTCAATCTTGTTTTTGAATAATATAATCTATGTGAAATTTTAAATTGAATTAGATTATGTCTTACATTAATCGAACATTTGTGAATATATATCAAGTACTTTTCCCATGTAACCTTCGTAATTTTTATCATTAGTTCCCGTTCCCACTCTTCTCTAAGTACCACTGTCGATGGTAGGTCTATATTTAAAATTCTATTATATAAATATGATATTAATTTTTGTGAGTCAGCTTTAATATTCATTGCTTCTTCCAATAATTCAGGAGTTATTTTTTGATATCCTTGTATGTATTTTTTCATGAAATCGCATCTGAAGATATTTAAAATATTGGTTGTTTTTCAATTTAAATTTTAATTGTAATTGTTGGAATGATAGTAAACATAGAAACATAGAAACATAGAAAGTAGGTGCGAGAGTAGACCACCAGGTCCATCGAGCCCGCACCGCCATTCGCTCATGGCTGAACACTAAACAGACACACTTACCCACAAACAGTAGACACAAGACACAGAACACAAGACACTACCCTCCCCTTTATACCGCTATCACCCCTCTCCACCCCAAGAACCGCATGATCTCCTGGGGGAGGCAAAAAAACGGATAAAAACCCAGGTCCAATTCGGGAAAAAAATCCGGGAAATTCCTCTCCGACCCCAATCCAGGCGATCGACACTTGTCCAGGAGATCACTCAGGTCTTACTATACTAACCATACCTAGGTCCATATCCCTGCCCTCTCCCCGTAGCCCCTTATCCCCTCGGCAGCTAAAAAACCATCTATTTTAGACTTAAATATATTTAACGTTTCTGCTTCCACTGCTCCCTGGGGCAGTGAATTCCATAAATTAACCACCCTCTTGGTGAAGAAGTTCTTCCTCATCTCAGTTTTAAAAGAGCCCCCCCTTATTCTGCAACTATGTCCCCTAGTTCTAGTTTCCCCGATCATTGGGAACATCCTCGGTGCATCCACCCGATCAAGGCCCCTCACGATCTTATATGTTTCAATGAGATCGCCTCTCATTCTCCTAAACTCCAAAGAGTAGAGTTCCAGCTTACTTAACCTTTCCTCATATGTCAATCCCCTCATTGCAGGAATTAATCTTGTAAACCTTCGCTGCACTGCCTCCAGGGCTAGTACATCCTTCCTTAAGTATGGACCCCAGAACTGTACACAGTATTCCAAATGTGGTCTCACTAATACTGTGTACAGCTGCAGCAAGACATCCGTGTTTTTATACTCAATCCCCCTAGCAATAAAGGCCAAAACTCCATTGGCCTTCCTGATTGCTTGCTGCACCTGCATACTGACTTTTAGTGATTCATGTACTAATACCCCTAGATCCCTTTGAGTTGCATTACAACGCAGCTCCTCCTCATTTAGAAAATAACTTGCCCTATCATTTTTTTTCCCAAAGTGAATGACTTCACATTTATTAGTATTAAATTTCATCTGCCAAGTTGTTGCCCACTCACCTAGCTTATCTATATCCTTTTGCAGACTCTTCCTATCCTCCTCATCCCCTACTTTTCCTCCCATTTTTGTATCGTCCGCAAATTTTGATATATTACACTTGGTTCCCTCCTCCAAATCATTTATATAAATTGTGAACAACTGGGGTCCCAGCACCGACCCTTGCGGAACCCCGCTAGTTACCGGTTGCCATCCCGAGTATGAACCATTTATCCCCACTCTCTGCTTCCTATTTGTTAGCCAATCCTCTACCCATGCTAATATATTACCCCCAATCCCATAATTTTTTATTTTTAGCAATAGTCTCTTATGTGGCACCTTGTCAAAAGCCTTTTGGAAGTCCAAGTATACCACATCCACCGGTTCCCCTTTATCCACCCGGGTTGTTACTTCCTCAAAGAATTCGAGCAGATTCGTTAAACAGGATTTCCCCTTCACAAAACCATGCTGGTTCTGTCCGATGAAGTCATGTTTATCCAAGTGCCCCGTTAGTGTTTCTTTAATAATTGTCTCTAACATTTTACCCACCACCGATGTTAGACTAACCGGTCTATAGTTACCCGCCTTCTGTTTACTTCCTTTTTTAAATATAGGTGCTACATTGGCCATTTTCCAATCCACTGGGACCGTTCCTGCCTCCAGGGAGTTTTGGAAAATTATCACCAATGCATCCACAATCCCCACCGCTATCTCCCTCAAGACCCTTGGATGTAATCCATCAGGCCCAGGGGATTTATCCTCCTTCAGTCTCATTAATTTCCCTAATACCACCTCCTTGGTGATCTTAATAGTATTTAGCTCCTCCATTCCTACCGCCCCCTGTTTATCCCCCTGTTTATCCAGTAGGTTTCACATTTCGTAGATCCTTCTAATTCCGAGACTTTCCCATTGGTTATATGTTTTATCAATAAGAGATGGTTTAAATAAAGGGTTATTCGCTATTGGCATTAACAATGATACATTTCTTAATTTTAAAGATAATTTTATTTGTTTCCAAATTCTTATTGTACCATATATAATTGGGTTCTTCTTATATATTGTGTTGTTCAGTTTTTTCGGGGAGAAGAGGATCGTTCCTATATTACAAGGAAAACAATCCTCTTTCTCCATTTGTATCCATTCTGTCTGTTGGGTAAAACTATCCAGCCTATAAATTATATTCTTAAAATGCACTGCCCAGTAATAATACATAAAATTCGGGAGTGAGAGTCCCCCGACATCTTTTGGTTTACATAAGTGTTTTTTTTTTTAAATTCTATGTGACAACCCCGAGGCAGCCTTCAGTGTTGCGGGTGACTTCAATCACTCTAACCTGAAGACTGTACTCCCCAAATTCCACCAACATGTCTCCTTCCCCACTAGAGTAGACAAGACACTGGACAAAGTCTACACCAACATGGCTGAAGCTTACAAAGCCATCCCCCTCCCCCACCTTGGTCAGTCTGATCACGTCTCATTGTTCCTGCTCCCTAAGTACTCCCCACTCATCACACTTCAGCAGTGTTTTGGAAACACTGACTGGAAGGCGTTTGCAGCCCAGGCCACCCTTGACTCCCACACGGACATTGATTCCTACACATCCTCTATTCTGGACTTTATAAACTCCACCATCAATAGTGTCACCTCCCTCAAACAGGTGACCATATTCCCGAATCAGAAGCCATGGATGAACAGCGAGGTCAGGCTACTGCTGAAAGCACGGGACACCGCTTTCAGGTCAGGCGATGCTCGAGCCTACAGCTCATCCAGGGCTAACCTGAAGAGGGGCATCAAGAAGGCTAAGCACTGCCATTAGCTCAGGATTGAGGAGCACTTCAACAACAACTCCGACATCCGACGCATGTGGCAAGGCATCCAGGCCATCACGGACTATAGGACCTCCAACACCACCCCCACATCCAGCGACGCCTCCTTCCTTGAGGAGCTTAATCACTTCTATGGCCGCTTCGACAGGGACAATCTAGAGACAGCCATCAAGGCTGTGCTCCCTGCCGATCACCAACCCCTCACACTCACCCCCTACGACGTATACGTGGCACTGAGTAGGACTAATGCACGTAAGGCTGCTGGCCCTGGCGGCATCCCCGGGCGCGTGCTCAGGGCCTGTGCTGCGCAGCTGACAGACGTCTGGACTGACATCTTCAACCTGTCACTTGCCCAAGCAGTTGTCCCCACGTGCCTTAAAACCACCTCCATCGTGCTAGTGCCAAAACACTCCACTGCGGCAAGCCTCAACGACTTCCGCCCAGTTGCACTTACCCCCATCATCACCAAGTGCTTCGAGAGGCTGGTCCTGGCACACCTCAAAAGCTGCCTACCCCCCACACTGGATCCCTATCAGTTTGCCTACCGCAATAACAGGAGTACGGAGGATGCCATCTCAACGGCACTTCACTCCGCCCTCTCCCACCTCGACAACAGAGACACTTACGTAAGAATGCTGTTCATCGATTACAGCTCAGCATTCAACACCATTATACCATCTAAACTGATCACCAAACTCGGTAACCTGGGCATCGATCCCTCCCTCTGCAACTGGATACTGGACTTTCTAACCAACAGACCACAGTCTGTTAGGTTAGACAAGCACACCTCTTCAACCCTCACCCTGAACACCGGCGTTCCACAGGGCTGTGTGCTGAGCCCCCTCCTCTACTCCCTCTTCACCTATGACTGCACACCTGTACATGGTACTAACACCATCATCAAGTATGCAGATGATACAACGGTGATTGGCCTCATCAGCAACAACGATGAGTCGGCCTACAGGGAGGAGGTCCTGCACTTAGCAGCATGGTGCGCTGACAACAACCTGGCCCTTAACTCCAAGAAGACCAAGGAGCTCATTGTAGACTTCAGGAAGTCCAGGGGCGGCACGCACACCCCCATCCACATTAACGGGACGGAGGTGGAAGGTGTTTCTAGCTTCAGGTTCCTGGGTGTTAACATCTCCGATGACCTCTCTTGGACCCACAATACCTCAACTCTGATCAAGAAGGCTCACCAGCGTCTCTTCTTCCTGAGGAGACAGAAGAAGGTCCATCTGTCTCCTCAGATCCTGGTGAACTTCTACCGCTGCACCATCGAGAGCATCCTTACGAACTGTATCACAGTATGGTATGGCAACTGCTCTGTCTCCGACCGGAAGGCATTGCAGAGGGTGGTGAAAATTGCCCAACGCATCACCGGTTCCTCGCTCCCCTCCATTGAGTCTGTCCAAAGCAAGCGTTGTCTGCGGAGGGTGCTCAGCATCGCCAAGGACTGCTCTCACCCCAACCATGGACTGTTTACCCTCCTACCATCCGGGAGGCGCTACAGGTCTCTCCGTTGCCGGACCAGCAGGTCCAGGAACAGCTTCTTCCTGGCGGCTGTCACTCTACTCAACAACGTACCTCGGTGACTGCCAATCACCCCCCCCGGACACTCCTCCCACAGGAAAAACACTATGTCTGTATATATGCTAATGTAAATATTTATTCAAATCATATGCTATGTCGCTCTTCCAGGGAGATGCTAAATGCATTTTGTTGTCTCTGTACTATACACGGACAATGACAATTAAAGTTGAATCTGAATCTGAATCTGAATCTGAATCTATAGTCCCAAATAAAATTAGTAATATTAGAGTCTAAATTTTTTTTAAAGTATTTTGGTATATGTACCAAAATACTGAAATAGACTGAAATAGGTATAGTAATTGTGGTTGGAAGATCATTTTTATTGCATTTATTCTACCTAATAATGATAAAGGAAGTGTTATCCAAAATTTAATCAGCGTATTAAGTTTATTTAATAAAGGTATAAAATTAGCATTGAATAATGCTTTATATTTTCTAGTAATCTGAATACCCAAGTATTTACATTTTTCTGTTGCGATTTTAAAGGGGAACTTCAGTAAGTGTGTAGGTTCTTAAGGTTTTAACGTCATGATTTCACTTTTATTCCAATTTATTCTATATCAGAAAAACATGGCACTTACTTATGCATATATGCCCTAAAGGAGATTGTAAACAAATATAGAGGCAAAAACTCTTCAATCCTTATGTGCTTTATTGTAGAATTCTGGCCTACTGGTATGCCCACCAGACTATGCAAATAAAATGGGGCAATAGGGTCTCAGCCCCATTTGGGGTTAGCAATGGTGTTAGACAAGGGGGAATTTTGTCCCCAGTCCTTTTTAATCTATATATTGATGATCTGTCTAAACAATTGAAAGCCTGGAACACTGGGTGCGTGATTGGTAATATTTTAGTGAACCATATTATGTATGCAGATGATCTTGTGGTCTTTAGTCCATCTAGCGCTGGTCTCCAGCAGCTCCTTACTATATGTTTTGTGTATGGTGTGGAACATGACATTAAATATAATGCTAGTAAGAGTGCTGTTATGATCTGTAGAACCAAAGAGGATAAATGTTTAAAATTTCCTGATTTTAAATTATCTGACAATAATCTTAATGTCTGTAATAAGGTAAAATATCTAGGGCATATTATTACAGAACAAATGACAGATGATGAGAATATTTATAGGCAACGACGCATGCTGTATGTACAGGCGAATATTCTCTTGCGTAAATTTGGTGCGTGTGCAGATGTGGTGAAGATGTCGCTATTTAGAGCATACTGCACACCACTCTACACTGCGCACCTGTGGTCGAACTATGGAAAGACAAGTATGCAGAGACTAAAGGTGGCATATAACGATGCCATGAGAACACTGGTAAGGCAACCTAGATGGTGTAGTGCCAGTAATATGTTTGTGGCTGCAGGAGTCAGTACTTTAGAAGCTATCCTAAGACATCACATGTATAAATTCATTTGCAGGATAAATGACTGTAAAAATGAGATTATTGTGGCCTTGTCAAACATAAGGGTTAGCACTACATGCTACAAATCCCAGCTGTGGAGACACTGGTATCGTTATCTCGTTGTAGGACATTGATCATTCTTTTAATCTGGAATTTTAACTTATGTAATGTGTTTTTAAAAATATATAAATTATGATGTTTTTTTAAGTGATATACTAAGATTTTATATGTATTTTTTGATATTTAATATACAATGCATTTTTAATGTAATGTTGCCCCTTGTCTGGACCTTGAGTCCATAATAAAGTTTATTATTATTATTATTATTATTGGTGAGACAACACCTGGAGTATTGCATTCAGTTTTGGTCTCTTAATCTGAGGAAACACATTCTTGCCGTAGAGGGAGTACAGAGAAGGTTCACCAGACTGATTCCTGTGATGTCAGTACTTTCATATGAAGAAAAACTGGATAGACCGGCTTGTACTCACTAGAATTTAGAAGATTGAGGGGGGATCTTATAGAAACTTACAAAATTCTTAAGGGATTGGACAAGCTAGATGCAGGAAGATTGTTCCCAATGTTGGGGAGGTCCAGAACAAGGGATCACAGTTTAAGGATAAGGGGGAAGTCTTTTAGGACCAACATGAGAAAAACATTTTTCACACAGAGACTTGTGAATCTGTGGAATTCTCTGCCACAGAAGGTAGTTGAGGCCAGTTCATTGGCTATATTTAAGAGGGAGTTAGATGTGGCCCTTGTGGCTAAAGGGATCAGGGGGTATTGGAATGGCGGTGCAGGCTCGAAGGGCCGAATGGCCTACTCCTGCACCTATTTTCTTTGTTTCTATGTCATATGTAAGTTTCAATGAGGTACCCCCCTCAACCTTCGAAACTCAGATAGGTGCAGACACAAAGAACATCACGTAGAACAGTGGTGAGTTTCTCAAACAAGTCGGCAGATTCAAGGCCTTAACAGTACGCACTGGGAAACACTCTAATAGAACCCAATGTATTTCAAAGATTTACAGCACTCTCAGCATTTTTATATTCCCACAACACAATGGTTTCATGTGGATTTTACACCTTTGAAACAATTCACCATTGATCAATGTTCAACCTCCTGTTTCCTGTCATTAGAAAACGATTCCTCCATTTACCAAACAAATGGGTGCAATAAGCATACATCTATGCCCCGTTGTATGTGCATTTTCAAAGGTTCAATGGTTCAAAGGTCAGTTTATGGGCTCGTGTACCAATTAAGGTGCAGTGAAACTCGAATACCTGATCAATCTATTTATTGCCTCTCCTAAGATCCCTTCACAATGTTGGCATATTTTCTCTGGCATGCTTTCCCAATACATAAGCTCTTGGGTTAAACATATTACAAACTACCTACCTCTCTTATAATTTTCAGAATTTCCTACATCATCGGCTAAATCTAAAACATTAGCAGCAAATTTAAATGTTCAAAATTTCCAATCAATTAAAGAAAAGAAATAAGGAACTTTAAATCACCTTGGCTCCTCATAACTATTCATCTCCCATGCAAACTCAGCAGGTGGATTCACCAGCAGGGAAACACAATCATAAACAAATGAAGAGAAATGCTGGAGATACCAAGGAGGATTACAAGGGCTGTTCCAATGTCATTTCTAATTAAAAAATGCAGTTCACCACCAGTGCATAAACAGATTATAAATAATTAATACGAGTTAATAAAATAATCTATACAGAGGCATTTACTGTTCCTTTGGTAAGGGAATATTATTTTTAAATATTTAATGTGTTCAAGTTTGCCCACTAATGGCTTTGCAGCTAAAGCACAGCTTCCATTTTACAGTCTATAAATGTGTAATTAGCTGTGCTATGACAATGAATTCAATCAGTGGCTATGGCAGTTTAGATGAGTCCTGCCAGCCTCTAGTGTAATGTTTTCACTGTACACAAAAAATCATGCAACCTAATTTAGGTGCTGTACATAATTGGATAATGATTTTGATTGATTTTGTAAATAAGTATTTTCCACAATCTGAAGTTCAAGATAATCTTTAATCAGTACCCATATTATAACGGTTCAGCAGGTCGTTGGTTGTTAGTACATCATGACCACTTCCAACTGACTCGTGTAGGAAGTGTGTGTTAGTATGAATCATACAGTAGGGTGGGTTTAATGATGCTATTCTACCCTGATTGGCTTTCATGCATAAACCAATCTACATCCTTCCCCGTAAAGAGTGAATATGGTTAAACATACATGTCGTAAGAATTTAAACATAGTCGCCATATCTATCAGGCGGACTACTAGTACGGCCCGAACGCGTATGGACCAAGCCCTCTCCCCTTTCATCAGAAAGATTAAAAGGAGGTGGTGAACCCGGAAGTGAAAAAGCAGCAGAGGACACCCGTGATGACCGACAGGGGGAGCATGCGGGAGAGGTAGCATTGTGGTTAGTCATAGCTGCCGGTCATGGTGGGGTAAGGGACATGCTGGGACTGGTGGTGGACGCAGCAACAGACGACGGGAACAGTAGAGGTGGAGCATAAGGATCGGCTGGTGGTGGATGTGGCTCCTTCACAGCCAGCAAGTGTTTGCGGCTCCGACAGTACAGGGCGCCATCAAAGTCAACAAGGTAAGATCGTGGTTCTTCAGCCAGGCCAACAACGCAACCTAAACGGGAATGTCCCACAGAAGTTTGCAAACGAACAACTTGGCCCGGTAGTAGTGGTTTAAGTGGTTTACAGGACTTGTCATGCAATCGTTTCTGTGTCGTGTTTCTCCTGGATGCGCTTCTGGATCGTAGCTGGCTTCAGCACCTGTGGCACCAGTTTCTGCTGGGCAATCGGAATCGGAGGTCTCGTTGTCCTGGACATCAGTCGCTGGGCTGGCGAGGCCAGGATTCCGTCTCTAGCAATGTTCCTGAGGTTTATGAGGTCGAGATACACATCTGACTTGGCTAGGTGGGCGTGTTCCATTAGCTGTTTAGGGCTTCTGATGGCTCGTTCAGCGAGCCCGTTACTTTGTGGGTATTCAGGGCTACTCGTGACGTGGTGGAAATTCCATCGGTTAGCAAAGTGTTTGAAGGCGTGACTGGTAAACTATCTTCCGTTGTCGGTCCGCAAGCGGACATGTGCGCCGAATGTGGAGAAGTGTTTCTGTAGCTTTTGAATGACCATCTCTGATGTGATAGAAGGCAGTAAATCACGTTCGAACCAGTTAGAATAGGAGTCAACCAGGACTAGATAGTGTTTACCGTGCCACTCGAAAATGTCTGCCGCCACTGACGTCCAGGGCAGTGCTGGTGGAGGTTGTTGCAGTAAGGGGTTGTCTCTGTTGGTGCGGTGCAAGGCTGTTGCAAATGGGGCAGGAGGCTGTCCTGTCCCGTATGTACTTGGCCATGCCGGCCATTAAAACATGTTCTGTGCATGGGCCAGTGTGGCATCGGTGGCCACTGTGTGCCTCTTTGTAGTATTCGTCATGTAGCGATGAGGGGATCATGATTTTTTTTGTGGCCCTTAACTATGACACCATCCAGTATTACCAGTTCATCACAGACTAAGAAGAATGGCTGCACCTCCGGCGGTAAGTTAGATTGTCTGTCTTGCCAGCCTCTTTTGATTATGGATGAGAGTAGCTGGAGGGTGGCGTCAGCAGCTGTGTATTCGGGTAAGCGGCGCAATTGTTTTGTGGGAACAAAGTCAATGCTGAGAACCGTAAACTTGTCCCGTTCGGAGGGGCGTCATTCGTTGGATGCCCGTGGTGCACGAGAGAAAGAGTCAGCAACGAACATGTCTTTACCCTTCTTGTAAACAATTTTAAAGTCAAAGCGCTGGAGTTGCATCATCATAAGTTGCAGACGTGCAGGTGCTGCGTGGATAGGTTTGTTGAGGATGGCCACCAGGGGTTGGTGGTCTGTCTCGACCGTGAAAACATTTCCAAAGATAAAGTCCTTGAATTTGGAAAAAACGAAGACAACAGCCAGCAGCTCCTTCTCGATTTGCGCATAGCGCTGTTCGGTATCGGTCATGGTACGGGCGGCATAGGGGACAGGGTGTAAAGTTCCATCGGCAGATGTTTGTAGGCAGGCTGCGCCATCCAAATCATGAGGCATCGTAGGTAACTGTCACACGGCACTTCAGGTCGAAAAATGTCAAGGTGGTCAGCTTCGATTTTAAAGTGTCAAATGCTTTTTGGTGTTGCTCGAACCAGGACCAGGCTGCATTCTTTCGAGTCAGTTGTCTCAGAGGCGAACTCAGTTCACTGAGGTCCAGTATGAATTTTCCCAGATAGTTCACCATACCCAGTAATCGCTGCAGGCCGAGCACGTCGGTGGGGGCAGGCATCTCTGTGATGGCAGCAGTTTTCTTCGGATTCGGCCTGAGACCATCAGGAGTGAACACATATCCGACATAGGTGACCTCTGGAACCCTGAACTTGCACTTGTTAGGGTTGAATTTCAGGTTGATCTGACGTGCCCGGTCCATGATAAGCTTTAGGTTATTGCCATGCTCCGCTGTGTCTTTGCCATCAACCAAGATATCGTCTACGATGATGGCACATGGGAGGCCCTGGAACAGCAGTTCCATGTTCCTCTGGAAGACTTCACTGGTCGAGTTGATGCCGAATGTCATTCTTAGAAACTTGAATCTGCCAAATGGAGTGGCAAATGTGGTCAGGTTTGACGACTCGTCATCTAGTGGTATCTGCCAAAATGAGCTCTATGCGTCGAAGACTGAAAATACGGTGGCTCATCTGATCTGCGCAGCGACATCCTCGACAGTCCTCATAGGATAATGCGGACGCCTTATGGCAGTGTTCAAATCCTTTGGATTGATGCATATGCTGAACTCATTTTTAGCCTTCTTGAGGGTAGCAACCATAGTGGAAACCCATTCAGTGGGTTCACTGATCTCTTCTAGTACGCCTAAGGACACCATGTTCTTTAGTTCAGACTCAATCCTGTCCCTCATAGCTTGTGGCACACGGTGCAGTGCGCGGACAACAGGGTCAACATTGGGGTCAATGGATATTTTTTTTTTGTTTAATATTTTTATTAGAAGCATGCACATATCATAATCAAAACACATTTTGTATATCAATTACATATTGTTAATAGATGGGATTCCAATGATCAAAATAATAGGGGTCCTCATTTATCAGTTGTATATTGACTCTGCATCCATTTGTTTATTTATTTTTTATAGATAGGGAGAGAGAAGAAAAAAAACACGATAAAAATGAATAGAATTATTTACCAATAATACAACTTTGGAGATAGGTTCGTAGATTATGAAACATAACTATTCATCTAATCCTGGGTTCAAGCTTCAGTCAGACTTCCGTGCCGGACCAATTTACCCTTTCAAAAAGTCAATAAATGGAGAACATATTCTAGCAAATAATTCTTGTGGGTCAATGGATATCTTGTAGGTCACAGGCAGCTTGCCTAGTTTGCCGTTGAACAAATCGGGGTATTCTTTTACCGGGTCCACAGATATCAGTAGCTTGTGAACTAACTGGTCAAAGGAAACCAGCCTTAAGTCTTGGCATGAATGGATGCCCAGTAGAGTCACAGAGTCAGAATTCAAAACATAGAAGGTCAAATTCCTTGTAGTCTTTTTCAGCACACATTTAAAAGTGGTTCTTCCCAGGGGATGCTAAACTTTTCCCCTGTAATCATGCAGAGTGGACTTGTCTTTAGTCAAGGCCTCATTATTTCTTATCTTGTTGTAGATGTGCACAGACATTACGTTAACTTTTGCACCAGTATCTAGCTTGGCATTGACAACTTTATTATTAATTGACATCAGAATTGTAGGATCAAGAATCTTACCAGCTGTGTGAAGGAGTGAATAATAATAATAATAATGGATGGGATTTATATAGCGCCTTTCTAATACTCAAGGCGCTTTACATCGCATTATTCATTCACTCCTCAGTCACACTCGGTGGTGGTAAGCTACTTCTGTAGCCACAGCTGCCCTGGGGCGGACTGACGGAAGCGTGGCTGCCATTCTGTGCCTACGGCCCCTCCGACCACCACCAATCACTCACACACATTCACACACAGGCAAAGGTGGGTGAAGTGTCTTGCCCAAGGACACAACGACAGTATGCACTCCAAGCGGGATTCGAACCGGCCACCTTCCGGTCGCCAGCCGAACACTTAGCCCATTGTGCCATCTGTCGTCCCACGAATGCACAGTTGACTCACTGTAAGAGTTAATTGGACTGGCCTCGGGGGCAGAGTCGAGCTGGTCTTGAGAAACAGAGGATGTTTGGTCATGTTGCAACAAGTGCAGATTAGACGCTGAGCTAGAGGGTCTTTTCCAATGGGCTCTGCAAACAACGCCGAAATGGTTCATTTTCTTGCAGTAATTGCAGGACTTTCTGTAAGCAGGACAGGTAGTTCTCCCTTTGTTGTGGAGGTAGTTACAGTTAAGACAATTCCGAGGGGGCTCATTGGCAAATCCACGATTAGCCGGTTGAGGGGCTTCAGTCATAAACCTTCTGTTATCGGTCGGTGTTTGTGATCTGTTGAAACCCGTCATATTTGTGGACTACTCGGAATCAAACTGCTCGCTTAATGGAGTGACAAACTAAGACAGACGACAGACATGTGCAGCCTGCTCAAGGGTTAAATCAGGATTCTGCAGTAACTCTGACCATAGCTTCTGATCTTTCATCCCAGAGTCCAGTATATCCCTTATCAGCTCATTAGTCATGGTCTTGAATCGGCAGCTCAAAGCCATGTATCGTAAATCACAAATACATTTCTCCACCGGCTCATCAGGAAGCTGGTGTCTCGCAAAGAATTTGGCTCTTTCTAAAATGTGGTGCGACGGTAGGTCACATATCTCACGGAATTTACGCAGTAAAACATTAGGGTCATTCATAGACTCTGCAGGCACAACTACCTGATCATTGTTGATCTTGAACGACTGGTGCATATTCAAAAGTCTGAGCTCTCTTCATGGCCTTGGGTCCCGCAAGGTTAAGTGGGAGGGAAGCCTTGACAGCATCTGGTTCATTTCAGTGGACGATATTGATGTAGTGTCCGTAATCAATCTCAAATATCCGCCATCACTCACCGATGTCGGAATCAAAGATAAGCATTGCAGGCTGTCTGCATGATTGAGCCATAGTGAAGCAAGGGAAACAAACTGATAAACAGAAATAAAATCCGGTAGATGGACGCAGTGGGTTACTTCAAGTTGACTGACACCATGTAAATAAGTATTTTCCACAATCTGAACTTGAAGATCATCTTTAATGAGTACCCATATTATAACGGTACAGCAGGTCGGTGGTTGTTAGTACATCGTGACCGCTTCCAAGACTGACTAGTGTAGGAAGTGAGTGTTGGTATGAATCATACAGTAGGGTGGGGTTAGTGATGCTATTATACGATGATTGGCTTTCATGCATAAACCAATCTACAGATTTAACTGATTTGGCTTGAATTACACTGAAAAAAAATCAATAAAATCCCATGAATTTAGCAGCAAAATATTCACTTTTGTTCACTAGCTCCAAATGGTTATGAAAACAGAATCAGCTGGTCAGGTAGTATTTGTGGAGAGAGAAAGGGCGGCACGGTGGTGCAGTGAAAGAGTTGTTGCAGGGGGCCGTCCTATGTGGTATGGCTGCCCAGCCTGCAGCTGTTCGTTTTTCACTCTTTTTTTTAATTTTTAGTGAGTTTTAGTGTTTTGTTTTTGGAACTAGTCTTTTTTATGTGGGAGGTGGGGGGGGAGGAAGGGGGAAACTACTTTTTAGGGTCCCTACCTGGTCGGAGAGGCAGCTTTTTTCCGGGCTGCACTTTCGACCCATCCTCGCGGCCTACCAGTGGGCCTGGAGCGGCGTTTCCTGAGGAGACCGCCCAGTACCTCGGCTTCGGCGGCGGCACAGCGCTGGAGCGCTGTTGCGGAGTGGCCGATGCCTTGCCCGGGTTGCCACGCTGGAGCTCCGGTGAGCTGAAGACCGCCGATGAAACATCGCGGAGCTGCGGGACTATGGAGCGGCCAGCCGTGGGTGGCGGCGCTGAACTTTTCATCGGGAGCCTGGGATCTCTCGCCGAGATCGCCAGTGGTGGAACTCCATCCGGCGTGGCCTTGTTGGCTTCGGAAGCTGCGGTCTCCAGTAAGGGAAGCGGCCGTTCCAGGGTTCCCATGCCGCTGAGAGGATTCTCCCAATGCCGGAACACCATCACCTGGTGAGAACGGCCTGGAACATCGGACCTCCGTAAAGGCAACTGTGGAGGCCTCAATAGGCCCAACTATGGGTGGACATGGGATGGGGACTGGACATTGTGCCTTCCCTCATAATGGGAACCATTGTGGGGGGATGTTGTTATGTTTAAATTTCTTTATTACTGTTATGTCTGTATTCTTTCTTTATGTGCTGCATTGGCAATAAGCATTTCACTACACCTAGGTGTATGTTACCAATAAAATAACCTTTGAACCTTTAACCTTTGCCTTAGAGCACCGGAGACCCAGATTCGATCCTGACTATGGGTGCTGTCTGGACGGAGTTTGTACATTCTCCCTGTGACCACGTGGGATTTCTCCGGGTGCTCCAGTTCCCACCTACGTTCCAAAATTGTGCAGGTTTGTAGATTAATTGGCTTCTGTAAATTGTCCCCAGTGTGTAGAATAAAACTTGTGTGGACTCGGTGGGCGAAAGGGGCTTTTTCTTCCATGCTGTATTTCCAAGACTAAAACTAATAAAGAAACAGAATTGAAAGCGTTGAATTGAAATTGTCTATAGATGCTACTTGATTATTTCCATCACATTCTACTTTTATTTCATGTTTCTAGCAAAAGCAGATATTTACTTTTGAACTTTTAAGGAGTGACTGTATTATTTGTTCTATGTACTGTGCTCTTGGCACAATGCTGCAAGGAACGTTGTTTTATTGCCTATAAGGGGGAAAATGTGATTTCTAACCCATAATAGCCCATGAAAAGAACATTCACTGGGATATAACTTGGGATGGGGGTGCTTCAGTTCTGAGGAGTGACTGGATAAACTTAGTTTCTTTTTCTTTCAGCACAAAGTTGATTGAGGATCTGATAGCTCTTTACAAAATTATGAGAGGCTTACTTTATGTTAGGGTAAATGGTAATATACTTTTCTCCAAAGCAGAGACCATAAGTTTAAGCTAAGGACTAAGATAATTAGAGGAGATACAAGGGAGATATGATTTTACTGAGAGGGTCATTAGAATTCTAATGCACTGCCTATTTGAAGAGGAAGAAAGATTCCAAAGAGAAAGAAAGATTCTGAGGGGAGTAAGAGGCAACCGTGGCTGACAAGGGAAGTTACGGATGAAATAAAATTAAAAGAAAAGGTGTATAACATAGCAAAGAGTAGTGGGAAGCCAGACGATTGGGACACTTTCAAAGGACAACAGAAGGTTACAAAAAGGGCAATACGGGGTGAAAGATAAAGTAAGAGGGTAAGCTGGGCAAGAATATAAAGAAGGATAGTAAAAGCTTCTTTACGTATGTTAAGAGAAAAAGATTAGTAAAGACAAATGTGGGTCCCTTGAAGGCAGAAACAGGTGAAATTATTATGGGGAACAAGGAAATTACAGAAGAGTTGAACAGGTACTTTGGTTCTGTCTTCACTAAGGAAGACACAAACAATCTCCCAGATGTACTGGAGGACAGGCAGAGGAAATTTGCATTAGGCGAGAAATAGTATTTGGTAGACTGATGGGACTGAAGGCTGATAAATCCCCAGGACCTGATGGTCTGCATCCCAGGGTACTCACGGAAGTGGCTCTAGAAATCGTGGACGCATTGGTGATCATTTTCCAATGTTCTACAGATTCATGATCAGTTCCTGTTGATTGGAGGGTAGCTATTGTTATCCCACTTTTCAAGAAAAAAGAGAGAGAAAACAAAGAATTATAGACCAGATAGCCTGACATCGGTGGTGGGGAAGATGCTGGAGTCAATTATTAAAGAAGTAATAACGCCGCATTTGGATAGAAGTAAAAGGATTGGTCCAAGTCAGCATGGATTTATGAAGGGGAAATCCTCCTTAAACAATCTTCTGGAATTTTTTGAGGATGTGACAAGTAAAGTGAATGAAGGAGGGCCAGTGGATGTAGTGTATCTGGACTTTCAGAAAGCCTTTGATGAGGCCCCACAGGAGATTAGTGGGCAAAATTAGCCTCCTCCTACTCCTATTTTCTATGCTTCTATTTTTCTATGGAGGAAAGTATTCCCACAATGTTGAAGTCATCTTGAGACATCATTTGAATTACCAAGGCTGCAAAAGGAATGGAACAAGTGCTGGTAAATTGTGTTAGTATAGATGTGTACTTGACGGGTAGCATGGATAGCACTGGTCAAAGGGCTTGTATCTGTGCTGTGAAACTCTGCAACACTGAAAATGGAGTTCATTTTATCCCCTGCACCTCCACCTCCACCGTTTTGCCTGATCATTGACCACTTAGAGACAGCACAGTCCACTCACCGCTCACAGCAGAGGCAAGTTCTCGCAATATTTGTGAGATGTGTCACTAAAATGAGACTTGGTTCTGGGATTTGCAATCTGCCAATGGGAGCTTCCCTCGGTTTAGTCCTCTAAGTTAAAAAATTGCCCAGCATGAATACACTCTCTTGAGCTTTCTGGATGCTGAAGCATAAGAGTTCTTCTCACTGTATAATGATTTGAACATTTCCTCTATGATATGACCAACAACATAAGATTTTCTTAATCCATATTTATTAACTCAGTTATAAGGTTAAACAGACACAGACTCCCAATAGTTATTAAGAAATGGAAAATCAGTAAGATTTTGTTTTTAAATAAATTCCTTTAAGGAGGATTTTCTGAAACATGGGTCATTTTTTGACTTATTTCAAAAGGTTTGGACATGATGACAAATAAACTTGGGGAGATCCAACTATTAGTGGGTGAGTTGTGAGTGGTCATTTGATGGATTGTGGGGTCAAAGTGATCATTGAGGTTTGTGCAGAGGTGCATCTTCCCCAACTGGGTCAGAAGTGATTGGGCAATTTGGTCTTTGGAGAGGATCAAGTTGATTGTCCAATCAAGTCACAGAAGGTGGGTTGGGTGGTTGCCCAATCTGTTCTTGGAGGTTCAGGGGTGGGCGACCAATCTACTCTCAGGAGAATGGAAGACGGTTGACAAATCCACTTTCTGGATAGGGACAGATGTGATTGCCAACCTGCTTTAAGGAATGGATGACCAATTTAGTCTCAAGTAAATGGACAATTTGTTTAAAACATTTTGTTAACTGACCCAACCCCTGACAATGGATTGATTCATCTAACCCAATTCCTGTCATCTGTCTATCCCACCATTATTAAAACTGGAAGGATCACATTCGACCATTTTTTAATCTAAATTTTGTACTTGTTTTATGTCGTAAAAGTTAAATAAATTCTTGTACACTTTGTGCTTAGACCTGAACTTATCAGATTTGCATGACATTTGTAAAAATTCCAGAGCAACTAGATTTTGTATTATCCATGGATAATTTTGGATCAAACTTAAACAATTATTAAATGAGCATAATATTTAAATTGTAACAGAGATTGTCTGACAAAAACTAGAAGTAATTTAATCAATTTTTACAAATGGTTTGTGACTCTCTTTGGATAGAGCATATTAACGATGAATCTATTAGCATTGTTATTCTCCCAACAATATGCTTTTACTGTGTAAGAACATCCTCAGCACATGTTTCCTCACACATACACAAACATCTGAAATACTGAAACAGAAAATGCAGGGAACTCTGTCAGGCAGCATCTGTGGGAAATGAAGCAGTTTCAACTCAGAAATCCTTTCTCAGGCCTGCACCCTGATATGTTTACTCTGTTTCTCTTTCCACAGACCTTCTGTGTGTTTCCCACATCTACAGTGCTCTCCATAATGTTTGGGACAAAGACCCATCATTTATTTATTTGCCTCTGTACTCCACAATTTGAGATTTGAAATAAAAAAAATCCATGTGTTTAAAGTGCACTTTGTCAGATTTTAATAAAGGCCATTTTTATACATTTTGGTTTCACCATGTAAAAATTACAGCAGGGTTAATACATAGTCCCCCCATTTCAGGCCACCATAGCTCTCAGCGCCCGCCCACTCCGGGTCTCCATTTGTCCACGGCAGCTTATCCGATCTTCGGCACCCTCCGCCGGCCCGTCCTCAACCGCCTCCCACGTGACCTCAACCTCAACTTCGACACTGACCGCTGGCCCATGTGACCTTGATCTCAACCTCAACCCCGACCGCCGGCCCCTGTGACCTCAACCTCAATCACGCTCGCCGGCCCCCGTGACTTCGAGCTCCCAACCTCAACCCCCGCTGTGGTCCTCTCCTATTTACTGTATAGAGTATGGTAATATTATACATCATCAGTGGTATGGTAGCAACATTCTCCGATCCGCAGAGAGGAAATCAGATAAAGGCAATCATAATCAATTATTATTGACTTTCCTAGCCCTTTGGTGCATGGACCCCACATCACTAAGGCCTAAATTGTGAGAAAAGGATGGTGTTATCTTGAGAGCCGAAACAAGATCAGGGTAATATTCTCGACTCTATTCTCAGAAAAGGGCCTCGCTGTCTGTGCAGCATATGTTGTAAACATAAGGTTCCTATCATGGTCCTAATTATTCATTCTTAGAGGACTCATTCATGCCATACCCTATTTCTACGTCATACTGTTTGTTTACCTATAAGAGTCGCCAAGAATGACTGCTAACTAAAATGCAGTAAGCAAATACCTTCACTGTTTTCATTCATACAGAGATTAATCATCTATGCTACTCATCCAGATTAATTTAAATAAATTAGAGTTCTAGCTCTTGTTTGGTTCCCTTTACTCCACTTCGGGCCCAACTGCCCGAGTGATTCTCTCCCTAGTCGGTGGGTCAAACGGCCACCACTCCACTCGAGCGGTTCCCAAGAGAGAACACAAAAAAAAGGGTTCCCCTGGGTTCTAGACCTCGGAATTATGGTGGGATATGATAAAAGGTTGGCTTGACCAGAGCGTGCTGATGAGAAAAAACAGAAACCAAGACGGACTCAAAGCAAGTCTAAAATTTACAGGCTTTATTAAACAATGAGAAATCGAATCTCACCAAAACTACATAATTCGTGAGTAAACTTATGCTTTAAACTAAGACTATGGAAAGAAAATTATCGGGCACGTCGTAAAAACTTACTTTACACAATTTTAAATACAGATGCACCCCCTTTCCCCTTCTTGCCTCAACCTCTATCCTATTTCGGGAACTTCACCAAATCGTCTGGGGGTACTTACAGCTAGATGGTTGCAGGGTCATGAGCCGTCCAACAGAGCAGTAAAGAGAACGAGTTCTGGCTTGCCTGTCCCTTTTATATCCGAGTTTTTCCCTTGAAACCCCCCAGGTGGTCCTCTGGACAAAAGGGTCTTTCGATGATTCCCAGTTTCGATCTGGCATGAACAATAGGCTTCCGATGATAATGGGTTTGCTGATGTCACGATGCATCAGCTTGATCGTTATCCCATCACCTGGATGGGCTCCCATTGTCCCGATGGATGAGCCATTCACGATGGTGATGGTCTTGCTGCTGGGCTATTTACTCTCGTCTGCTGAGGCTCGGTTCCTTCCTTTGTCTTTCCAAGATAATCTCGTTATCTCCGTCCCGGCCTTTCATGTTCACACCATTCACATAGTCATGTAATGCCCAGGCCCACAGACAGGTTTTAAACTGGTTCTTCCTTTGTGGATTGGGGGTTTTTCCTTTGCAGCCAACAAGTCTGTTTTAAAAATGTCCATGGTCATCATCCCCGCTGTTCTACCATATTTTGGAGGATTTTCCCCAATAACTTATACTCTGCAGTCTGGAACTCACGGCCTGAAAAGCTGCTGGAGGCAGAAAACCTCAGCACATTTACAAGATTACGACGTATCATAGAGAAAGAGTTGTGAAGTGGGGTGGCCCAAATAACTCAATTTTTGGCTAGAGCGATTAGTAAAGCCTCCTTCTGTTTGATAACATTCTGCAGTTCAGTGCTCCAGTCAAGTGGTAGCAACTCAGCACCAATCTATTCACCATTGCTGTATCTAGGTCACATTGGATACCTTTGCAGTGAATACCATCTGCAATGTTTGTCAGGTACATGTATAGGGACAGTTTAGAAGTACATATATAGGATAAATACAGGCAGGTGGGATAAGTGGAGATGGAGCATCTTTGTCGGCCAGGGCAAGTTGGGCCGAAGGAGCTGTTTCCATGCTGTGTTACTCTATGACTATAAGTGCACCACAATAACTCACTGAGACTTCTTCAACATCTGCTCACAAGCACAGCTTGGGGGTTAAGGCAGCAAGGCCATGGGGTCGCCTCAATGTCTGAGCGCCTTCAATCACACAACTTCTTGACTTGAACCTAGGTCATTGTTGTTCTTTCATGTATCATGGGACCACATTCCATGGTGGCACCTTGATCAGATGACCCACACTTGTTCGAAGAAGAAGTTCACAACTCTACTATTATCAAAAAGGAAAGGACAATAATTGCAGATGTTATCAGGAAACTGCAGTCCATGTGTAAGAAGTGAAAAAATATATATTACGTTGAAGCCATATAGATTGTTGACAAATGCTCTGCAGACAAAACTCATTGAGTTGTGATTCCATCATATCTCTGATTCTCTTTCATGTTTTCCTTTCTCATTTTAACACCATACATAGAATATGTGCTGCTCACTCTTTCTTTCTGCTTGTATATGTTTATATTTCCGAAATATGTAAATGATTATTATTTGAAACATCTGGAGAGGCATCACTTTTTCAATTTGCCTTCAACGTCCATATTTATTGTGGTTCATTAATTAACCAAATCTCATGCCTGCGCACTTCTACCCCATATTAATTTCTCCTTACAATTAAACATTTCACAGAGTTGAGAGTTTATAATGAATAGGCCACTATTATACCAACAGCTTCACTTTGTTAGACACTTTAAAGGTGGAGTATTAATCCTCAGGTGAGGGATTGTAAGAGGACAATACTAAACAAGAGATCCCTAATGGATATAGAATAATTTGTTATTTTGCATGCTAAAGTACATGGTGTTTTGCATCACCAAGATAGACTGCCGTGGTTAATTTAAGATGCGAAAAACAGGAAAATAAATAATGAAAACATGTCTGAAGTATATTTTGTTTCCATGGTAACTATATAATAAAATAACCACTCGACTATGATACAGGACTCAGTTGAGATTGATTTGGCTCATTAATCTTTTTACATTGGCAATAATTGTTGAATTATAATGAAACATCAAATATCAGTAGAGCTCCAGAAGCTGCATTTAGTGAGCCAAATTATAAATGAAACATCATTGCATTTTAGAGTGCGGTTAGATAATATGGGATAATATGTAGGGAGCTGAATGTTAACCAAGTGTAATTTTGGTGCATTTTTAAGTTAAGGGGCTGTCCCACTTGGGCAACCTAATTGACGAGTTTAGAAGAGTTTGAAAAAATGACATGTTGAAGACCTCCTTCAACTATGTAGAAGACCTCCTTCGACCTCCTTCGACTATGTGGAAGACCAGCTTCGACTAGCTATGACTAGCTTCGACTAACTTTGGGAAAATTGGACACCGAATAGTGGAGAGTGATGACGACCTCCTTCGATCTTCTTTGACCTCCATTCCACTACCCTCGATTACCTATGACTAACATGCCGACCTACTACGACCTACTATGACCTACTACGACTAAACCTACGAGTAAAAAAAGTATTGATTTTTTCCATGGCGACATTTTTTTACTCGCGGCATTTTTTAACATATTGAAAAAAACGCCACGACCTAGCTGAGGCCTCGAGTACGTGGAGTCCACTCTCGAGCATGAAGGAGAGTTACGAAGACCTCCTCCGACCTTGTGTCGACTATGCTGCGAGTATGAGTCGAGGGCAAACTCGCCAGAACTCGCAGATTAGGTTGCCCAAGTGGGACAGGCCCTTTACAAACATTTTTTATGGCTAAAAGGGAAATATAAATATAAAAAATAGATGCAGGAGGAGACCCTTCAAGCCTGCACTGCCATTCATTGTGATCATGGCTGATCAATCTTGAAACAAAAGTGAGGTATTTAAAATGCAGAACCTGTGTTACAATTTAACTGCAATCGACAGTACCAGAACAGGCCATTCAGCTCAATGGCTGAAACCAGGGCCTTTACTCCATTCTAGCCTCCTCCCACTGTAATTTAGAACATGAATATGTGAACGAGGCATTAAGTGAACACACACTGAGGACAGAAATATTAAAGTGACCTTTGCTATGGCAAAAATATTATTATTGATCTGTCCCTCAGCTATTTTGGCCTATTAACATACCCTTAATTTACACACAAATTTTATCTTTTAGATATATCATTACCTCAATACTTTCCCATTGTTATTGTCTCTCATCTATATAATTAAAAGCCTCATCTTGGCCACTTCCTGTTTGTGCTCTATATTGATTTTAGAAAAAACGCTACAACCTATGGCTGTGATTTTTGGCCATCTTACTCAGAGTCCCTCTCCGCTCATCAGGCACTGAGGATTTTTCCAATCGATGAAAAATAAAAGAGTTATTAGTGTTTAAAAAATGTTGAGATTCTCTCTCCTGTCAATCACTGCCATGAAGGCCACGACCCTTCCGGGGGGTGGGGGGAGGGGCTATAAAACTCGCAAGTCTGGACATGGCTCAGTCGCTGCAAGATGGTGAGGGAGAGGCCACAACTGAGCTGGGAATGTACAGAACACTTAGTGTCTACTGACCTGTGAGTGCTCTTTATGTAGCTTTTAATGTGTTTTTTAAATGTGTTTTTAAAATGTGGTTATTAAAATGTGGCTATTGAAATGTGGCTATTGAAATGTGGCAATTGAATCGTGGCAATTGAAATGTGGCTATTGAAACGTGGCTATTGAAACGTGGCTATTGAGACGTGGCTATTGAGACGTGGCTATTGAAACGTGGCTATTAAAATGTGGCTATTAAAATGTGGCTATTAAAATGTGAACAATTAATAGCCTCATCTTGACCACTTCCTGTTTGTGTTGTTTGATTTTAGGAAAAAAGCTACCACGTACGGCTGTGATTTTTGGCGATCTTACTCAGTCCCCCTCCGCTCATCAGTTGCCGAGGATTTTTCCCATTGATGAGATAAAAAAGAGTTATTAGTGTTTAAAAAATGTTCAGATTCTCTCTCCTGTCAATCACTGCAATGAAGGCCACAGCCCTTCCAGGGGTGGGGGGAGGGGTTATAAAATCCAGAAGTCTGGACGTGACTTGGTCGCTGCAAGATGGGGAGGGAGAGGCCACAAATCTCAGTCTGAACTGGGAATCTACAGAACACTGAGTGTCTACTAACCAGTGAGTGACCTTTATGTGTTTTTAAACTGTGGGTTTTGTAATGTGGCTTTTGCAACTGTGGCTTTTGCAACATTGCTTTTGCAACCGTGGCTTTTGCAACTGTGGCTTTTGCAATGGTGGCTTTTGCAATGGTGGCTTTTGCAATGGTGGCTTTTGCAACTGTGGCTTGCAACTGTGGCTTATGCAACTGTGGCAGGAAGGAATAAACGCTTTAATAAGTCCGACCATGTTTACTGCAAAAGTCCCGCTCAGCTTGTGATTTTCGCTTAGTGGACAGGTCACGCTGATTGCATCATTTGCGGTGAGTGCAGAGGTCGTGCTGAATGCAGAAGTGTTGCTGACTGTGGAAGGCCTAAAGTGGAAACTCAGCAATTTGAGTATTCAGAAAAGTTTGTATATGGTGTGTGTGTGTGTCTTTGTGTTTGTGTGTATGTGTATGTGTGAGTGTGCCTTTGTGTGTGTGTGAGTGTATGTGTGTATGTCTGTATGTGTGTGTGTGTGTGTGCCTGTGTGTGTGTCTGTCTGTGTGTGCGTGTGTCTGTGTGTTCATGTATCTGTGTGCGTGTATCTGTCTGTGCTTGTGTCTGTGCGTGATTCTGTTAATGTATCTGTGTGTGTGTGTCTGTGTGTGTGTCTGTCTGTGCGTGTGTCTCTCTGTGTGTGTCTGTCTTGCGTGTGTGTGTCTGTGTGTCTGTCTGTGTGTGTGTCTGTGTGAGTGTCTGTGTGAGTGTGTGAGTGTCTGTGTGACTGTGTGACTGTGTGAATGTGTACGTGTTGGTGAGTGTGTGTCTTTGTGTTTGTGTGTATGTGAGTGTGAGTGTGTCTTTGTGTGTGTGTGTGTGTGTGTGTGTGTGTGTGTGTGTGTGTGTGTGTGTGTGTGTGTGTGTGTGTGTGTGTGTGTGTGTGTGTGTGTGTTTGTGTGTGTGTGTGTGTTTGTGTATGTGTGAGGGTCTTTGTGTGTGCGTGAGTGTATGCGAGTGTGCACTCTGCTTGAAATGCTGTGAAATTGAAATTGCTGGCTTGCACTCTGCTTGGATTGCTTTGTGGTTGGACTTTCTGCCTGCACTCTGCTTGGAGTGCTGTGAGGTTGGACTTGCGGCCTGTACTCTGCTTGGAGTGCTGTGAGGTTGGTCTTGCGGCCTGCACTCTGCTTCAAGTGCTGTGAGATTGTATTTGCAGGCCTGAGGTAAATTCTCAGATTTTCTTTGTTAAATTTTGACCACTCAATCTCTCTCAATGGTCTTTTTTTTAATATCAACAGCAAAGAGCCATCAAGATGCAGTGAGCAGCAGAACACAACAAGTGACACAACAAGAAAGAACTTAATAAATCTCATCTTTAACATTTAAATTGTTGTTATCTTTTAAGAGTCATTCACATTTTAATAAATCCTTTTTCCACTTGCCATGCCTGCATGTTCTTCATCACAATGGGAACCTAATAGGCAGGAATGGCTGCGCTGCCAGAGAGCCACTAAGAGTGCATGGGGGGAAGGTTGAAGGGAGATGGACTGAATGCACGGGGGAGGGGAATGGCAAAGGGCAGAGTGGGTGGGGGTGAAGGGTGAAGGGGTGACTGAGTGAACTGCCACCACACCAGCAGTGAGTGACTGGACTTGCAGTCCACCACCCATGAGTAAGTGATCAGCCAGCCCACCAGCTCTCAGTGACTGAAGTGCCAGCCCACAAGCCATGACTTCGTGAACTGCCAGCCCACCAGCCATGACTCACTGAATTGCAAGTCCAAAAATCCATTTGGTCCACAATATCCATACTAGCCCTCTGGAAACCAGTCCCATCAGTGCACAACACCCATACTAGAGCTCCAGAAATCCACGCAAGGATAGATTTTCCTCCTTCATTACTGTGATCTGTAAAAAAAGATGAAACTGTCTAAAATTGATTGTCCACCTTGTCCCCCTTCTCTCTCACAGAGTTTGTCACCTGGCATTTTATGACAATTTCTGGCAGTTTCTCAGCTGCCAGCCTGCTAGGTCTGAGTTACTGAGCTGCTAGCCTGCCATGCCTGAGTGACTGTGCTGCCTGACCTCAGTGGCTGAGCTGCCTGGGGTGAGTGACTGACCTGCATGGCCTCAGTGACTGAGCTGCCAGTCCTCAGTGACTGAGCTGCCAGCCCTAAAAAAACATTTGGCCTACAATGTGCATACTAGCCCTCTGGAGACCAGTACCTTTGGCCCACAACACCCATACTAGCAATCCAGTAAGCCCCCCCCCCCCCCCCCAACTGGCCAGCATATTGGAATTGGTGGAGAGGTGGAATATTGCGTTGGGAGACCAGCACTCCTGTGTGAAGCTGGGACCCACCGGGTCCCACTTAGTTTAGTTTCCATTATTTTGCTATTATTATTTTGAAAGGTACCAGATTGTCTGGAATCTAGCGCTCCCATTTGATTTGCTTATTCACAAGTATTTCTCCAGATCATATCTGTTGATCTGGTGCATGTAATATAAAGGGCTTAAGATTTAATTATTGATATGATTAATTGTTGAAAACAAAGAAATATCTTACTTTATGATTAAATGTTTACACTTGGTTATCAACCATTTTTTTTTCAAATTCTTGCAGTAGCAAAAAATGAAATGAAACAAAAAGTTACACAAACAAAAATGTGCACATCATTTGTTAATATTTGAAATTGTTTAAAAAGTGGATTCAACTTTAGGAACATTGGGAATCATTAAAAAATGCATTTGCAATTTTTGTGAAAGTAATGACAACTTTGGGACTTCTGCTTGTGGATGTTTTACACAGATACACTGAAGTTGATTTATTTCTCCTTAATAAGCGAGTTCGGTATTCCGATAAATGCAAGGAATCATGGGATTTGTAAAAGGTCAAATGCTAAAAATAAAAATCGAACAAGGCTCTGTAGATACAGTGAGTATAGTTTGGGTCCGATTTTTTGTCTTTTTTCAAGCTTGTATTTATCAGGGGCAGATTGCGAGTGGGAGACGTGGGGGGGGGGGGGGGAGCGACTTGACCAGCGGAGACATTGTCGGCAACCGCACGCACACAGAACCGCGCCTCATCTGCAGCCAGAATCGAACCCGGGTCCCCGGCACCGCAAGCGCTGCCTAACTGCCACTGGACCGTGTGTCCCCCCTCCCACCCCAATCGAGTGTCCCATCCCCACCCGGAGACGCCAGGAGCAACGGAACACCGGCCCCCAGGCCCACAGCCAGTGCGGAGAAGCGCCAACCCCAGCTCATCTCCGTCTCTCCCACCGGGCCAACCGACAGCCCCGGACCAACAACACCAGCGACCCCAGACCCACAGCCAGCGGAGAGAAGAAGCAACAACTCCAGCCCAACCCCGCTCCAACTCCAGAGGAACCCGCTCCCCGATGGGCCGCTACGGTGACAAGTGCCAGTTCACCCACGGCCTGGCTGAGCTGTGCTCCCTCAGCCGCCACCACAAGTACAAGATGGAGCCGAGCCGTACCTTACCACTGGCTTCTGCCCCTACGGTACCCGCTGCCACTTCATCCATAACCCCAAGCAGGAGCGAGGGACCCGGCCTCTCCTGCGCCAGAGCCCGAGCCTGGGCTCTGCCTCCTCCGGCCCGGCGCTCGACTAGGCCATGCTGCGGGCGGCCTTCAGCCCCGACCTGGAGTTGGATCTAGCCCGGACTCTGGGCTTGGGGCTGGGCAAGGGAGGGGGAGGAGGTTGATTCTGCCGCTAGCACCACCATCACTAACAGCACCAGCAGCTCCAGCCGGGTCCCACCTGCCCATAGCCCACAAGAGCCTGTCCACAGACTCTCTCTCTCTGACCAGGACGACTCCAGCAGCAGCGGCTCTGAGTCGCCTGTCATTGAGCAGAGCCGGCGGTTGCGCATCTTCAGCAGGATCTCGGTGTCGGTGAGCTGAGGGGGGGTAGAAGTGGCGGGCTGCCGGAAAACCTGGTGGGACAGGCAGAGCCGAGCAGGAGCCAGCGGCTGCAGCACCGGCTGCAAGTCCGGGGCCGCCCCTCCAGTCCAGGGCCACCCTGGACACCTCCGGACAGGAACGGGGCAACCGGGAGGGGACGGGGACGGCCCATCAGCAACTCAGCTGCGCCCGCAGCACTGGAGAGCCAGGCCCGACCCTGACCATGAACAAAACGCATGCCTGCATACAACACAGCATCACCATTGCCGAGGCTGTTTATAGCAAGTGACCTATGACCTGGGCATGGGCAGTCCAAATACCGAACTCACTTTTTGGGCCATTTGCATCCCCACTCAATGGAGCCCATGGAAATCAGTTGACCTGCTGTGAGATTAATGATTTGCAAGAAAGATAGATCCAAAATGCTGGAGGAACTCAGCTGGTCAGGCAGCATCTCTGGAGAAAAGGAATAGGTGACGTTTCGGGTCGAGACCCTTCTAGAGGGGGAGCAGCGAGAGAGGAGGTTGCAGTGGTATGCTTTATTGCACCAGGTTCAAGCAAATTTTTGATCACCTGCAAAGCAATTATAATTGATTAGCAAACTGAAGACCTAGGGCCTAATATTAATTTCACATACAAAGGAATCAAAAAACTTTAATAAAACTTGTGATTATACTTCCTTTCTGATTTGCTGCCTGTGACAATTCTTAGATCAGATTGGCTTCTCAGCCAATTTGATGGTATCACAACGGAAATTCATTGGAAATTCCTGTGAGCTGAGGCAAGATGCAACAAATGTTGGTGAAGGGCATCACATCATAGATGTTGCAGATTTTTTTGTGGCCAGTTTTCTTCATGGCCGGTGACAAAAAATATTGGTGGAGAAGAAACAGTGTTATGGGCCTGTCACACTTAGGCAATTTTTCAGTGGACTGCCGGCGACTGTCAAGTTGCCTGCAGTTACCTGAAAAACCAGCAACTGGAACGGCGACTGTCAAATTGGAACACACACACACACATGCACAAACACATCACTTCCTTCACCAGCCCTATGCAGGTGGGGGACAGGGCAAACGGCGTGAGCGCTGTCTAAAAAATTCACATGGTGCAAAGGCAAGGTGAAACAGCCACACACTGCGATGAACCAGGAAGGTTGGCGCTGTAAAAAGACGGCTAAAGCACAGTGTATGGTCAGTCCTTTAAAAGAGGGGGGGAGAGAGGGGGGAGGGAGGGGAGATAGAGGGGAGAAGGGGGGAGAAGAAGTGGAGACAACTTTTAAGAAGCCAGAGATACACGGCTGTGAAGCTCGGTTGACATTTAACATTACCGGTTGGTTCCTTGTCTGCTTACCTTTTTTTCCCAATGAGCCAATTAAATTCACCGGTCAGCACCGGCTACAACCTATGAGAACATTCGACCACCTGGCAACCCACTAGGACCTCCTGGCGACCCACCTATGGCTTGAGAAATCTCGCTACTCTCCATGGCGGCTTCATTCTAATCGCCGCTAATTTTACAATATGTTGAAAAATTTGCAGTGACCATAATGAGGCCCCAACTAGTTCCCAGAATGTGGGAACTCCTCACGACCAAGAAGGCGACTCCTCAGCAACCAACCGCGAACATGTGGCAACCATGTGGCGACTGCATGGTCTCCTGCAGTCGCCTTCAAAGTCGCCAAAGTGGGACAGGCCCATTAAGTTGGGGGCAGAAAGGAAATGAATAACGTGTGGCATGTGTATTTATTTGTAAGTGCATTCTGTGTCAGTGTAATCCAGTTTTAAATGAGGTTGATATTTGTAGCACTAGGATTGTTTAATGATGGGTTAGGATAAGTATAAAACAGGATGCGAGTGTTCAGCTCAGTTCACACCAACCTGTTGCTCGATATTACAGCATCTCCCGTTCCTTTGTCAATGTTGTGTCCATTGTCCACACACAATTTCCTTTGTTTTCCCCACCATTCCCATTCTCTGTAACATAACACATCCCCGGTTCTAAATTTTCTAAGATCTGATGAAAGGTTGTTGATGTGAAATATTAACTTTGTTTCATTTGCTGGTCAACAGTCTTTCAGCATTTTCTGTTTTTATTTTAGGCTTGCAGCAGCTGCAGTTTTATTTTTTTTAATTTTCAATCACAGTTCAGCGAAGCTGGCATCTTTACTATCTTCAAAAGTGAAAGCACGCCTGATAGAAAATGGAAGAAAATAATTGAATGCATTACTAGGTTGAAAGTCTGAAGCATGCTTCTTACCTTCGTTTGTAACAATAGAAAATTCCTTAATTGCTTCAGAAATTGATTAGCTGATCAAAAAGCCAGCTGCTGGATGAACTCAGCAGGCCAGGCAGCATCTGTGAAGGAAAATGATCATAAGGCCATGTGATAAGAGCAGAATTAGGCCATTCGGCCCATCAAGACTATTACGCCATTCAATCTTGGCTGATCTATCTCTCCCTTCTAACCCCATTCTCCTGCCTCTCCCCACAACCACTGACACCCGTACTAATCAAGAATCCATCTATCTCTGCCTTAAAAATATCCATTGACAGCCTCCACAGCCTTCTGTAGCAAATAATTCCACAGATTTACCACCATCTGACTAAAGAAATTCCTCCTCATCTCCTTCCAAAAGGAAGGCCCTTTAAATTTGAGGCAATGACCTCTAGTCCTAGACTCCCCCACTAGTGGAAACATCCTCTCCACATCCACTCTATTCAAGCCTTTCACTATTCGGTAAGTTTCAATGAGGTCCCCATTCATCCTTCCAAACATGCTCATCATAGGTTAACCCACTCATTCCTGGAATCATTCTTGTAAACATCCTCTGGACCCTCTACAGAGCCAGCACATTCTTCCTCAGATACGCTGCGAAAAATTACTCACAATGCTCCAAATGTGGCCTGATACATCTTTCTATATGGAGCAGGCAACCCTTCAGAGCCAAAATGGACAGACAATGTTATCAGACTGAAGTAATGGAGGGGAGATAGCTGGTAGAAAGAGGTCCTTAGGTTTACCAATACCTTGAATGAATAAGCTCAACGTCAACATCATTGTGAATGGCAATTTTAAGAAATGATGGTGTGTATTACACTCTATAACATATTATGATTAAATGCAGATGTTGACATGCATATTTTATTTTAGGTTAAGAGTGGTAAAGGCAAAGATATAAAAAGATTTGTAAAAATGGTGGTTTGGTATATTGAACATTTTTGGTATTTTATTATTACTGGAGAGTGTGACTAATTTAAAGTTATCACTGTAATAATACTTCTTTAATAAAATGTTAATGATGCATTATTGTGATAGTACAATCAAAGATTTCTCTCAATGATAAGATAGCAACAATATTAAATAAGTTCTGAGATTCTGCTGGAAGTAGTTTGTCTATCCACTAATTAGATAGCGGATATAATTAGCTATATCTAGCTATATCTGCATTCTGCTATCCCTATATACAGTAGTTGGTCAGAGGTTTAAAGTGATGAGTCTCTGAGGACCATGTTGCTACAAAAGAAGCCCGTGCTCTATGCAGAATCAATAATTGTATTATTTTCTGCATTAGTCTACAATGCACACATAATATGATAACCAATTAATATTTCATGAGTTCAATTTTGTTGAGGAATTGCAAACATTGATTATTTTATTCCCCATGCCAAACATTTATTATTAGAAATAAGATTTCATACTTGAAAACGATGGGGGCATTTTCAACAGTATCTGGACCGATCATTTTCTTCTGCTTATTCAACCGCAACGCAATATTCCCACACTCCCTGCCTGGTCGTCTACAAAATTAAAAATCGCCCCATTATTTTGTGATCCATTTTTAAGACTGACCCTAATTACATTAGCTTCCAACAATCAATAAGTTATAAACAGTTCAAGTAAAGTTGCTTTTCCCTGGAGGAAATGTTCAATTTTCTTACCCCTTGCATCAATGGAAAAATGCATTAAAGAACGAGTTGCCTGCTCCATACAGAAAGATGTATCAAGGCCAGCAGTCATTTAGGGATAATCCCAAAGATAGATTTCCTGCAGAGAAATTACATTGAGCAAGCTATATTTACTGGAATTTATAAGAATAAGAGGTGATTTCATCGAAACATCAAAATATCCTGAAAAAAATAATCAATAGGATAGACACAAAATGCTGGAGTGATGCCCCTGTCCCACTTAGGAAACCTGAACGGAAACCCCTGGAGACTTCGTGCCCCACCCAAGGTTTCCGTGCAGTTCCCGGAGGTTCCCGGAGGTCTTTGTTAGTCTCCCTACCTGCTTCCACTACCTGCAACCTCCAGCAACCACCTGCAACCTCCGGGAACCGCACGGAAACCTTGGGTGAGGCGCAAAGTCTCCAGAGGTTTCCGTTCAGGTTTCCTAAGTGGGACTGGGGCATAACTCAGCGGGACATGCAGCATCTCTGGAGAGAAGGAATGGGTTGAGACCTTTCTTTCTGAAATGTCACCCATTCCTTCTCTCCAGAGATGCTGCCTGTCTTGCTGAGTTATTCCAACATTTTGTGTCTATCTTCGGTGTAAACCAGCATCTGCAGTTCCTTCAAAAAGGTACAGGAGATGATAAAAGGTTGTTACTTCAGATTAGAGATTTTAGAGATAAGGGAAATTATTTCAGGAGAAGGATCCATCATTTAGGACTGGGATGAGGAGACATTTCCCTTGAAATCTTAAATCTTTCTAAGCAGAAGCTGTGGTGGTTCAGTCATTATATCTGTTTTAAGCATGAGAGGGCCATTGGCAATGCCCAGAGGATTGTCGGCTGCCCTCTCCTTACCTTGGAGGACTTACACAGTTCCCGCTGCATCAAAAAATCCCAGAGTATTATAAAGGACATTTCCCACCCGGACACTCACTGTTTGAACTGTTGCCGTCAGGCAGACGGTACAGATCTACAAGGACAAGGACAAACAGATTTAAAAACAGTTTTTACCCCACTGCTATAAAGGCACTAAATGTAGCCGCCAAGGAACGCAGGGGCGATACATACTAAGGGACTGTGGTACACTGTGAAATCGACAGAAGGATGTAGGGTTGGGTGTTTATGCGTGCTATTTTCATGATATTTATTTTAGTTGTTTATCTTTTTAATATTTTACCTTGTATGTATCGTTAGCTTTTAGAAATGTTTGAATGGTGCACTGACTGGCTGACATTTTTAAATTTCGTTGTACATGGTTCATGTTACAATGACAATAAAGAAACTATTCTATTCTGATGAGCAGGTTTTTGGAGATGAGTGGAATGAAGGATTATGGGCACCTGCAGAGAAAGTGAGTGAACAGGATAGGATTCAAAGTGGTAGAGTAACTCAGATTTGAGTCTGACATAGAGTCCCAACCCGAAACGTCACTTATACATGTTCTCCAAAGATGCTGCCTGAGCCAATAAGTTACTCCAGCATTTTGTGTCTTGTATATAAACCAGCGTCTGCAGTCCCTTGTGTCTGCAAGATATAGGATTAGTGGAAGGTCTTTCTGAGTGACAAAGCAGAGTAGAAAGGCTTCAGTTTCCTGAATTTATTTCTTATATGCAATGCCATTAACTTTAACAATCGGAAGTAAAACTATCCCAATTTTACCCAATATCTATCAATGTAGTTAAAACACAATGCAAGAGCTTGGGGTTATGTTGCACCCATTAAAGTGAGTGGGAGGAAATATCTCCTCTCACTTTCACCCTT
The DNA here is from genome assembly GCF_010909765.2 of Amblyraja radiata. NCBI lineage: Eukaryota > Metazoa > Chordata > Chondrichthyes > Rajiformes > Rajidae > Amblyraja > Amblyraja radiata. The sequence goes on from NC_045959.1 coordinate 39,154,079, forward strand.
CTATACTTCTCCTTTCCAGCAGGTGTTTTTGTACTGTATTGTTGCATATCCTCCTCCAATTCTTCATCTATGCCACTGAAGCCCTTTGGCAAGAAGCTACAACCAAACATAACTTTTCCTGCTGCTACTACAATGGAATAACAGAGCACTTTTCATATTTGGTGAAGTGTAAAACAACTTGCTATGGTTCATTTTTGATCACCATTCACTCTGTTAGCCAGTAACTACTAAATTACTGTAAAACTTCAGTTTAATTTATTTATTCTCTGTCACAGGACTACAGAACTTGGCACAGAATGTAAGACATACTGTGTTTAAGAAGGAACTGCAGATGCTGGAAAATCGAAGGTAGACAACTGTGCTGAAGGAACAGGCCCTTTGCTCATGAAATCTCTGCTGAACAAAATGTCAAACTAAACTAAACCCTACTGTCTGTACGAGATCCGTGTCCCTTAATTCCCTGCAAATTCATGTGCCTATCGAGAAGCCTCTTACACACCACTTTCATATCGGCTTCTGGAACAACCCCTGGTGGCACATTCAAAGCATCTGCCATTCCCTGTGTAAAACATACTTGTCCCCTTCATCTTTAAACTTGGGTCCTGCTATTAATTGTACAATTTCCCCTTATTGTTGACACCCTCTCCCCCTCCCTAAAGTGCAATACCTCATACATATACAGATTAAATGCCTTTGCAATTTCTCCACCCATAAATGCATCTGATCGATATCCTGCTATATCATTTGTCAATCTCCTTCACTGTCCACAACACCACCAATTTTTGAGTCAAGCGAGAGTGGACTACATTTGATCATAAATATTGCCGTTTGCATGGCTGAATAATGATCTTTTGATCAAATTAATAAATTGTTCTAATTACTCAGGGTAGAAACATGTATCTACAACCACAATTCTACTCACAAATTACATTATTGATTTCCTATGAAAATAAGTATCTGAAATGTGGCTATGAATTCACAAGAGCATGGAAGACTAATGCAGCTGGTTGGTATTCTGTTGCATAGAACAAAAAATACATAATTTCCTCTCAATTTTAATAGACGTCCCCTAGTCTTGCAGATTAATCTAACGTTCAAGATTCAGAAGGTAGACGAAAATGCTGGAGAAACTTAGCGGGTGAGGCGAAGGAAATAGGCAACGTTCAAGATTCAGAAAATCATTTATGGTATGGAAGACGATTGTATCACAGAAGAGCTACACAAAGCCGAGACCCAGGTTGAATTTTGATCTCCAGTGCTGTTTGTGTGTAGTTTGTACGTCCTCCCCATTATTATACAGGTATCCTTCTATCCTTTGACTGAGTCACTCCAGCATTTTGTGTCTATATTCAATTAACCTACAAACCTGTACGGCTTTGTAATGTGTGAGGAAGCCAAAGATGTCGGACAAAACCCATGCGGTCACGGGGAGAAAGCACACACTCCATACAGACCAGAGTCAGGGTCGAACCTGGGTCTCTGGCGCTGTAAGGCAGTAACTCAACCGTTGCGCCACCATACTATCCTAAAGCAGGAGGTTTGAATGGGAGAGAGAGGAAAAAGTTTACTTCAGAGTCACGTGAGTGGCTACGTGAAGAAGCCCGCTAGGACGCATGCGTGTCATTACGCTACACGCATTGCGAAACGTCAAACGCGGTGGAAAGACATTCCCCCGCGGCGGCAATTTGAAAAGCCGCTATTACAGGTAAGATTTCTTACTCTGCCGTCTTTTTGCCCACTACAGGAGAAAGGCAAAAAGCAAACGGGGGCTGCGACGAAGCTGGTCAGGGTGGACCGCGGAGCAGCGGACAGCCAGCAAAGCAGCCGTCGGCACTAGATCACCCATAGTGGGATCAGCTGTGCCCTGTGTAGCCGCCGCGCCGACCAAATCAACGCGGCCGGGCAGCAGGCAAAACACAAAACAAACAGAGTCGTGGACTCGGAGGAATCCGACTCTGATACACCACGGGAGGCCAGCGACCGAGAGCGCTGGACCCGTATGGAATGGTGTTTGGAGCATCTGCTCCAGCGTGACCGGCTCCGGGATTTGGAGTCAGGCCACTGTGGGCACTATATCAAACCCACAGCAGCACCTTTTCAAGGGCTGCACAATATCTCCACCTTATCAGAGGGGAGCACCTCGAGTCAGTTCTGGGCTGACTTGGAAGAGGGGACCGCGGAAGAAAACACCAGTGCATGCATGGGGTGCAGGGTGAAGAAAAATTGCTGGATATGGTGGTAAGCTTCATGCAGCCAGACCAAACAGGGGCAAACCTGGAGCCTAAGCTTGCAACAAGCATTGACTACATGTCACTGAACCAGCTACAGGAACAGGCTGTGCTGGATACAACAGAGACATTTAACACCAGGAAACTGCATTTCCCTGAATGTGCCAATTGTAAACAGCTGCATCTGGAAGCACATCGGGCCACGGGCAGAAGCATGGATGTGAAGTTTCAAAAAGTCCTGAAGTTACTAAACTTCAGGAATAACCGCTTTTGCCCGTACGGTGGCACCACGGCCATGTCCCAAGACCAACATGACGCGCAGGCACTGCTATGCAACACTCAGCACGAATTAAATAGCATTAGAAAAAGTGCCATACAGCCAACGCTAAATCCAAAATTCGCGGGGCTGTGTAAGCCTGGAGCCACCAAACCGCCCATTCTCCTGTTCAGGAGGCAACTTGTCAAAGCAGGTAAAGGAGCTGGACGAAGAAGCCAGAACTTTGGGGTTAATTAAAGGATCAACCTACCCTGCTAAAAACCCACCATAACCTACGACAACACCCCTACGCACCCACTGGCAGAACTGGTGACATTTCGAGGGCTCGGCACTCTAAACATGAGTCTTTTAGGCCATGGCCCAGACCGACCCTCCTGGAAGATGCGGGTAACCCCAATAACACCAGCAACCAACCCAAAGAGCCAACCACCAGCACAGCAACGGAAGAACTTCAGGAAGAAGTAGTCCTGCCACTGGTAACAATGGAGGTAGGGGGTCTGGTTCCCCAAATAATATGGGCAGCATGGAGGTTGGGGGAAGACTGTATTAGGTTTTAAATGCATGGAGCATGCTAACATCCGATACTTACGTCTTAAGCAGTATCCAGGGATATGCCATAGAGTTTGTACACCAAAACAGCCCTCCAGTTCAACACAAACCAAACCGAGAATTTGTGCTCTCTGATAGGTAAAAAACAGAAGCACAAGTTGAACTGGAGCGACTTTACATAAAAGGTGTAATTCAGACAACACAACACGAACCATTAGAATTCGTGTCCAATATATGTACTAAAACCAAAAAAGATGGTGGTTGTCGCATCATCATAGATCTGACAAATTGAATACATTTGTACAATATATTCACTTCAAAATGGAAACCTTTGTTACTGCTTAACAACTAATTTCCAAAGGGTACTTCATGGCTAGCATCGAATTAAAAGATGCATACTATTCAGTACCCATACGAGGTGACCACAGACGTTACTTAAAATTTAACTGGATGGGACAAAGCTGGCAATATAAAGCGCTGCCAAATGGCCTAACATCAGCCCAGGCTGTACACAAAAATTTAAAAACCAGGCCTAGCGTTTCTACGCAAACGCAAACATATGGTTATGGCATATTTGGATGACATACTCATGTGGGCATAACTTTGGAATTGGCCATACTAACTGTAACAGCCACAAAAACAGTTGTTTGGGAAAAACTGGGATTTATCATCCATCCAATTAAATCTAAACTAACACCATCCACTACTATGGACTACTTGGGATTCACCATTGATTCAGTTCACAACGGTGATACTACCCAAGGGAAAGGCCAGAGAAATAATAGAGGTTGTAGCAACCTCATTGACATCACAAATCCATCCATCAGATTGGTAGCCAAAGTAATTGGTAAAATGGTGGCTGCTTTCCCAGCCACACAATTTGGATTACATTACCAAAACTTACAGAGAGCTAAAATTCAAGCTCTAAAAATCAATGCAGGTCACTTTAACAGACCTATGAGACTACCAATTCAAGCCAAAACGGAGCTAAAATGGTGGATCGATAACATCTGGCTTTGTTCCAAACCTATCATTGTCAGTAACCCTTCGATGGTACTACAAACGGATGCCAGTGCACTGGGGTGGGGAGCCACCAATACCATCACCAGCTGTGGAGATAGATGGACAGTACAGGAGGCATCCTTCTTACTGACACTGGGTATAAATTACTTGGAAATGTTGGGTGCAGTTCATGGACTTACACACCACCAGCATGTTAGATTACAAATAGACAATACCACTGTGGTAGCATACATCAACCACATGGGCGGCAACAAATCGATATCATGTGACAATCTTGCTAATTCAATTTGGCAATGGTGCATCCAGAGAAATATTTGGATATCAGCCACTTACCTACCACGGAGACTAAGTTTAGTGGCAGACACCAGGTCACGCAAATTTAATGAAAACACCGAATGGATGTTAAACAAAAGTGTTTGCTGAAATCACAGCAAAATATGGGAAACCGGATATCGATCTTGTCGCATTTAGATGATATCTAACTATGTTTCATGGGAACCAGACCCTGGGGCAATGGCAACAGATGCATTTCCGTTGCATTGGGGGAAATGGTTTATTTACGCATTCCCTCCCTCCTGCCTCATCAGTCGGGTATCAAGGAAAATACAACAAGACTCTGCGTCTGGTATTTGGGAGTACCCGATTGGCCTATTCAACAATGGTTCCCAGTGGTGCAAAACATGGTATTCGAACCATGTATTACAATCCCACACAGACCAGATTTACTTCTACATCCCATGACGGGATAGCCATCCAAGCCATAAAGCTGGAACCTGCTAATTTGTAGAGTTTAAAAACACCGCTTCTACAATTGGGACTCACGGACCGAACAGCAAACATCATCTCGGCGGCCCAAAGAGAGTCAACCAAGAAGCAATATCTGGTCTACATCAGAAAGTGGGAAACGTACTACCATAAGAACAAAACCACCAACAGAAATATCAACATCCCATCTGTTCTGGAATATCTGGCAGGCCTCCACTATGATGAGGGGCTCAGCTACAGTGCCATCCACAGCGCCAGAAGTGCCCTGTCGACATACCTATGGCAAGGGACAGAGCGTTACACGGTAGGGACTCACCCTCTGGTAACCAAGCTCATGAGGGGAATATTTAACACAAACCCCAAAAAAACAGGTACTCCCATGTATGGGATGTAAGCATTGTCCTGAAAGCACTCAGGAACTGGTCACCAGCATCTACCCTGTCCCCATACAGACTAACGTTTTAAAAACAGTCATGGTAATGGCACTGGTCACGGCACAGAGGGTTCCGTCACTGCACAGACTGGACAACATGACCTCCTCACCTGACGATATTACGTTCCATATTTACGAACTAGCAAAACAGAACAGACAGGGATCAGCAGGCCTCAATATCCAATGTAGGTCATACCCTGCAGATGACCGCCTCTGTATAGTTAAACATCTATCACTATACATGGTGAAAACTAAAAACCTGAGAGGCAATGAGAAGGGACTGCTGATCAGCCATAAGAAACCTCACAAAAAAGTGACGATCCAAACGAGCTCGAGATGGCTGAAAAAAGGTACTAACGCGGGCTGGGGTGGATACTAATGTGTTCATATCTCATTCCACCAGGGCCACAGCTACATCAGCGGCAGTACGACTGGATGTGCCCATGGACCAAGTCCTCGAAGCAGCAGGATGGTCAGGGGAAAGAACTTTCCAGTTATTTTATAACAAACCAGTGAGAGAGACTGGAACATTTGCAGAAAGAATTTTAGATTCTGTAAATTAATTAAAACCCATAAATAGGGTTATATTTGTGTTAATACATTTTATGATTTCAATAACGAATCATGTGCAATTATGTTAACACTATTCCTCCCACAGTCAAGGCAGACGTGTGCATGGACGTTTCTACGGCATGAGATCGCAGAGCTTTGAAGTCTTCACGTAGTCACTCACGTGACTCCGAAGTAAAATACTAAGATTAAATGAGAACTTACCAGTTTGAAGTTTGATCTGTATTTTATGAGGAGTTACGATGAGGGATTACGTGCCCTCCGCTCCCACCCAGATCATATATACTTAACTGGTACCTCTTCTCTAATCTTACTATGTTTAGTCATTACAGTTATCTGTGATCTCACACCGCTGCTTTGAAGAATGACACGCATGCGTCCTAGTGGGCTTCTTCACGTAATCCCTCATCGTAACTCCTCATAAAATACAGATCAAACTTCAAACTGGTAAGTTCTCGTTTAATCTTACTATTAAAGTGGTTGGCAGACTGAATGCAGATGTTCCACAAGCCTCCTTTCCCTCCTTTCTTTTCTTTTCTTTTATTTTGTCTGGGAGTGGATGACATGCCTGTCTAGCCAGCCACAACTTCCTGCTCTGTATTTCCCCACTACATTATTTTACATATGCCTTTGTCTGACTGCAGCAATTTAAAAAAATGCAATGGAAATCAGACGTGAATAAATGGATTTCTACCTCATCGGCCAAGTCATTGCTCAATTCTGCGTACTTGCAGTCCCAGCAGAAATCATTCACACACCCACTAATCACACCCAGTTTGAATACTTGCCCTCCCTTCCTACCCTTATTTTTTCCTCTGATGCCCAGCCATTTTCCTACATGAATTGTTTTTTTTTAATTGCTGCAAATGTGAACAAATTGAAGCTAACCCTTTTTTTTAAATGTTTTCAGAGCTGTCACGGTGTGCTAGTTTAGTAAACAATTCCAGCTCGTTGGCTTTAACAACCTCTTTAATAATTGTTCTGAGTGTCATTTAACTCTAGGGTTTCCAGTTACCTTTCATGTTAAGTATCTTTTAATGTTATTACTCTACTTTCCCTGGCATGTGAACAATTTCTTGAGTTTTCATCCCTGATGGAGAAGTTGAGTGCAGCAATTTCAGCTTTGTAATATATCCTGTTATATTATGGATGATGTATTTCATGCCATGTTGTATTCATTTCCTCCCTACTCAGAAATATTGGGCGGCCACGGTGGCGCAGCGGTAAAGTTGTTGCCTTACAGCACTTGCTGTGCCAGAGACCCGGGTTCCATCCCGACTACAGGTGCTGTCTGTGTGTAGTTTGTACGTTCTCCTCGTGACCGCGTAGGTTTTCTCGGAGATCTTTGGTTTCGTCCCACACTCCAAAGACCTACAGGTATATAGGTTAATTGGCTTGGTGTGTGTGTAAAGCTTGGCCCTAGTGTGTGTAGGATAGTGTTAGTGTGCAGGGATCGCTGGTTAGTGTGTACTCGGTGGGCCAAAGGGCCCGTTTCCACTCTTTATCTCTAAACTAAACTAAACTATCCATTGCAGGTACAACAAAAATAAAAAGCTACAGATTATATTTCTCATAAAATGCTACAGACAAATCCCTCATTTTGATTCTTAGGATTCTGTTTGAAATCATTGCAGTCAGATGCTGAGTTTCCAATAAGTTGTAACATGGGATGATTAATCTGAATCTGTCAAAGTGGTGTTGCCTGAATAAGATGCATAAAAAAAGGTTTGATTGCTTGCACTTATGACACTCAGAGTGAGAGGGTCAATTCTTCAGAAAGCATTGCTCATGTTTATTGATCTATAATGGTCTCTGTTTTAATGGAGTAGAATGAGTCATGTATTGCCGATGTTTAAAGATGGCGGGAAATTACAGGTGCATTGGTTTGACGAATTATCAGCTTCCAGCCAGACGTTATACCTCAGCAACTACAGTATTTTACAGTGGTGATGTCTTAGCCCTGCTGACATTGATTGCCTTAATTTAAAAAAAAGTTTTTCACATGGTGCCACTGAAAAGCCATGTAACATATTGGAGTGAGGCTTTTCTTCCATCACCTCCTCCATGCCTTTTTCTATGGGAAGGAATCCTCACCACCCAGTCATAACCCCTTCTCCCATCTCCACCGGTCCCCCTCCTCTTGGACCCCCGGACGGTCGCCTACCCTCTGTAGACTTATTTATTTCTATCTGCCGGCGTGACATCAACCGTCTTGACTTTTCCACCCCCCTTACCTACTCCAACCTCACCCCCTCTGAATGGACAGCCCTCCGCTCACTCTGCAGCAACCCTGACATTACAATCAAACTCGCCGACAAGGTAGGTGCCGTGGTAGTCTGGCGCACTGACCTCTACCGGAGGCAAGCTGAGGCAAGGTGACAACTCTCAGACACCTCCTCCTACTTATCCATGGACCATGATCCCACAGACAAGCACCAGGCCTTAATCTTAAATACCATTTCTGATTTCATCACTTCTGACTGTCTGCCTTCCATAGCCTCCAACCTTATTATTTCCCAGCCCCGCAAAACCCGGTTTTACCTTCTCCCCAAAATCCATGAACACAACTGCCCAGGCAGACCCATTATTTCTGCCTGCTCCTGTCCCACGGAAATGATTTCCACGTACCTAGTCTCCATCCTATCCCCCCTGATCCAATATCTCCCGACCTATGTCCAAGATAGGCCCTTCATCTCTTTAATGACTTTCCGAGCCCCCACTCCCTCATCTTTACTATGGACGTTCAGTCACTCCACACCTTCAACACCACCAGGAAGGCCTTAAAGCCCTCAGTTTCTTCCTTGACTGCAGAACCTTCCAATTTCCCTCTACTAACACTACGAATTCTAGCAGAGCTAGTCCTCCACCATTAACAACTTCTCAATCCTCCCACTTCCTCCAAGGGGTAACTTTGTGCACCCTATGTGACACAGCTATGACATGCCTCTTTGTAGGTTAGTTGAACCATCTCTGTTTCAGACGTACACTGGCCCTATACCCAATCTCTATCTCGTAAATTTGATGGCTGCATCAGTGCCACCTCCTGCACCCATGCAGAACACATGGACTTCATCAACTTCACCTCCAATTTTCATCCTGCACTCAAATTTACTTGGACCATCTCCAACACCTCTCTCAACCTTTCTTGATCTCACAGTGTCCATCACAGGAAATAGACTATTGACTGACGTCCATTACAAACCCACTGACTCCCACAACTATCTCGACCACACTTCTTCCCACCATGCTTCCTGCAAAGACTCTATCCCCTGCTCTTAATTCTTCCGTCTACGCCGCATCTGCGCCCAAGTTGAGATGTCTATACCAGGACATCCGAGATGTAATTCTTTATGGAATGGTGGTTCCCCAATCCCATCATAGATGAGGCCATCACTCATGTCTCCTCGGTACCCCGCAGCTCCACCCTTGCTCCCCCTCCTCCTAATTGCAACAGAGACAGTATCCCCTTCGTCCTTACCTTTCACCCCATCAGCCGTCGCATACAACACATAATCCACCAAAATTTCTGCCACCTCCAATGGGATCCCACTACTAGCCACGTTTTCCATCTCCATCCCTTTCTGCCTTCTGAAGAGACTGTTCCCTCCGCAGCTCCCTGGTTAACTCATCCCTTCGCACCCAAACCATTCCCTATCTCGGTACCTTCCCCTGCAACCGCAGAAGTTGCAACACCTGCCCCCATACCTCCTCCCTCAACACGGTCCAGGGACCCCGACAGTCCTTTCAGGTGAGGCAGAGGTTCACTTGCACCTCCTCCAACCTCATCTACTGTATCCGTTGTTCAAGAGGTGGACTCTTATACATCGGCGAGACCAAACATAGTCTGAGTGATCGTTTCGCTGAAGACCTTCACTCAGCCCGCCTGAACCTATCTGATCTCCCGGTTGCTAAATACTTTAATTCTCCTTCCCATTCCCACATAGACCATTCTGTCCTAGATCTCCTCCATCGTCAGAGTGAGGCTAAATGCAAATTGGAGCAACAGCATCTCATATTTTGCCTCGGCAGCATATTTTGCCTGGGCAGTGGTATGAATATTGATTTCTCTAACTTCAAGGAGCCCCGGCATTCCCTCTCTCTCTATTCCTCCCCCACCCTAGTAGCACTAGCTCATCCAACAAACAGCTAACAATGACATTTCCTTTATCATCATTAGTTTTTTGCATAACCTTCATTCATTGTTCTTTATCTCTCTACATCATCGCCTATATCCCTCTTTTCGCTTATCCCTAACCAGTCTGAAGATGGGCCTCAACCCGAAACATCACCCATTCCTTCCCTCCAGAGATGCTGCTTGTCCCGCAGAGTTACTCCAGCTTTTTGTGTCTATCTGGGAATTACAGAAAAGTGTTGGTGAGAATTAGGAATTAGTTAAATTGTCATTATCAGAAGGCTGCAATTAAAGGTAATGGTTCTACATAGAAAACAATTGATAGCGAAGACCCACTACTGAAATCAAGGCTATACAAAGGTACAAGCCACTGCTTATACTGGAATCTTGAGCAAAACACAAAGTACCAGTGGAGCTCAGCAGGGCAGGCAGCATCAGTGGAGGGTAGACACAAAATGCTGGAGTAACTCAGCGGGACAGGCAGCATCTCTGGAGAGACATTTCGGGTTGAGACCCTTCTTTAGACTGATATCAGGGGAGAGGGAGAAACATTGATAAGGAAGTGTAAGGTGTGAAAATAAGACACAGGGAATGGAGATCATGGAAATTGTAGAATAGATCATTGTTAGCTGGGAGAAGGTAACAACAAAGCAAACAGAGATAAAATGTGGTCAGAGGCAGTAAGACTGGTCGGAGAACTGGGAAGGGGGAGGAATAGAGAGAGAGGGATGGCAAGGGTCACTTGAAGTTAGGGAAGTCAATATTCACATGGCTGGGTATGCTGCCCAAGTGAATAATGAGGTGATGTTCCTCCAAATTGAGTTGGGCCTCACTCTGACAATGCAGAAGGCCCAGGACAGACAGGTCAGTGTGGGAATGGGAGGGGGAGTTAAAATGTTCGGCAACCGGGAGATCAGATATGTTTAGGTGGATTGAGCGCAGGTGAAAATGGATAAGCGGTGTTTGGGTCATGACCCTTCTTCATGAGTTTTGGGTGGGACTTTTCATTGTTTTCATTAGCCATTTTAATTAATGAAACTGAGGAACTGCCATTAAAAACAGACAATACTGGAAATACTACGCTGGTCCAGCAGCCTCTGTGGAGAGAGAGTGAATGCATCAGATTGAGTTTTCATTTTAATTTTCATTTACTGATTTTAATTCTTGGTGGCACTATCTGCATGCACATGATGGCATGAGAATACGCATGATGTTAGGACCTTAGATGGGAAAAATTATTGCAAGCAGATGTAAATGCAATAAAGATTATATGACATTTATGACTTGAAGATATAACAAAGCAGTAATCATATACTTAAAGTATAATTGTGGCGATCAAGGAAATGTAGCAATGAAATTGAGAACTGAAAATTCCCACAAACAGCAGCGCGATAGTAATTATTTTTTAAGAGATGTTACCTAAACAACTCTCTGTGGAAATATTTTTATAATGATATTTGGGGCCACATATTGCTGGAATCTTGCTGGTGTGTACATATTGATTGGGATAATAAAGTAAGTCCTTAAGTTCCGCAAAGTCCAATGCTATGGCCTCTTTACAAATATCTTCAGTTGAGTTTCACTATCTTGTTTGTTCCATTTTAGCATTTTGGATATCTGTGGTATCCTATTTCTCATAGAAAATAATTCACAGATGCCAATTTCCTTAAAAAGATTCAAATTTCCAAATTCTTATTTCAAATTGTTCTCGTTTTATGGAATTTAAAATCCTTAGGTTTGTCCTATCATAGTTGCCCCAATGAAGTTTGAGTGACGTTTAAATGTGGTTTTAATTATGTACTCCTACATCAGAATTATGATCAATGGTCCTGAATACACAATGACTACAATGGACGTCATAACAATGGTGATATCAACATTGTAGAAACAAGGAACTGCAGATGCTGATTTACAAAAAAGACACTGAGTACTGGCGTAACTCAGTGAGTCAGTGAGCACCCCTGGAGAACATGAATAGGTGACGTTTTGGGTCAGGATGGCTGAAGAAGGGTTCGGACCCAAAATGTTACCTATCCATGCACGAGATACATCGGCGAGACCAAACGCAGACTGGGCGATCGTTTTACGGAACACCTTCGCTCACCCCGCGTGTACCAGCCTGATCTCCCGGTTGCTAGACACTTTAATTTTCCTTCCCTTTCCTACACAGACCTTTCTGTCCTTGGTTGCCTCCATTGTCAGAGTGGGACTAAACGCAAAATGGAGAAACAGCATCTCATGTATCGCTTGGGCAGCTTACAGCCCAGTGGTATGAATATTGATTTCTCTCACTTCAGGGAGCCCAGCATTCCCTCTCTCTCCATCCCTCCCCCGCCCAAGTTGCACTTGCTTCTCATTTTCACCCTGCAAACAGCTTGTTTCCTTTAACCATTACTTTTTTTGCATATCTTTCATTCATTGTTCTTTATCTCTCCACATCACCGTCTATATCTCTCGTTTTCCTTATCCCGAACCAGTCTGAAGAAGGGTCTCGACCCGAAACGTCACCCATTCCTTCTCTCCAGAGATGCTGCATGTCCCCTTGAGTTACTCCAGCATTTTGTGTCTATCTCCGGGGATGCTGCCTGACCTGATGTTATTCCAGTACTATCCAGTACTACTACCTTTTACTTATCTATATCTACAAACCTCTTCCCTTTTTTCTTATGTCTGTATATGCCAGGGTTGTGTCAGCTTTCTGTCAATCTCCTCAATTCCTATCTTCTTCCAAACGCTAGGCCACAGCCTTCCCATTTTCACACATGCTGCTGACATTTTTCCCATGGACGCGATAAATATCTTCCCGTGTCATTTCTACCTTTGTTTCCCAAGTTGCTAATCTTTTAAAAACAGTTTTAATAAAACTTCGTCAAGCTCAAAAATGTTGAAGAAAAAAGTTTTGACTGATGTCACAATCCACTTGTACACTCCGGGTGCGAGGGGCACTCCAGCGCTCCAACTCGCTCGGCCCCGCAGGGACACGTTCGGCCCCGCATGCTCGGTTCCTCTCGGCCCGGCTCAGCTCGGCTTGGTCCTGCTCGGCTCGGCTTGGCCCCCGCTAACCTTGGCCCCCACAAACCTTGCAGCTAAGGATTCCAAGTACTCCTTGCTCACATTGCCAAAGCGACTCATTTACAACAACATTTCAGCATTGGATATTTTCAAAATTGGAATTGTCAAATTTACTCCACTGGTCAATGTTCCTGATCAGTAAAATATGTGCAGGGAAACAAAGAGAACTGTTCAAATCTCTCCCCCCACCCCCACAACCATGCGTTGAGGTGACGGGACCCCCATTTTGGAGGGAAAAACTCCAACTGACATCACTAGCCACTCGCAAGGCTGCAGACTTTAATTTGGATTTGTGTCATGATTATAAAACAAACAATGGAAAATCCGTTTGACGAGAACTACAAGAATGAAGTGAACATCGAGGATCAACGAGAAAGAAGGAAGAACATAAACTGGCATGTAAAAAAAAACATTTGGATTGAGTTTTATTTTATTTCAAACAAAACGTTTGCCAATTTGATTTAATGCTTATGAGTTCATTAATAGATAGAAATGTATTTAGATGTTTAAGTATTTAATTCTTGATTAATATCTACCTCTTTCTTACATCATGCCAGGAGGAGGGAGCAAATGTGTTACAGCATGGTCAAGGAACAACGCAAAGGGATTCCAGAGGCAGTGAGTGGCAGAAGGGACTTCAGACTTCAGAATTAAGGGACAGAAGTTTAGGGGTAACATGAGGGGGAACTTCTTTACTCAGAGAGTGGTAGCGGTGTGGAATGAGCTTCCAGTGGAAGTGGTGGCGGCAGGTTCGTTGGTATCATTTAAAAATAAATTGGATAGGCATATGGATGAGAAGGGAATGGAGGGTTATGGTATGAGTGCAGGCAAGTGGGACTAAGGGAAAAAAGTTGTTCGGCACGGACGTGTAGGGCCGAGATGGCCTGTTTCCGTGCTGTAATTGTTATATGGTTATATGGTTATAAGGGAACAAGAGATGCAACAATTAATAACTGAACATGTCGAGGATAAATAAGAAAGAACATAAAACAGCGGGGAGCAAGAGACGCGACAAGTAACAACTGAACAGTTTAAATCTAATTTTTAAGGTTTAATTTGTTGTTATATTTTAAGAGTTATTCATATTTTAGGCTTTAATAATATACTAGACTAAGTAGGACTCATTGGGTCCCATGTTCACATGTTACCCCTAAACTGGCCTCAACACAATATTCCTCCTCTGCACCAATTCCAATATTGGTGGTCAGTGGGGGGGGGGGGTGGGCGGGGAGCTTTCTGGAGTGCTGGTATGGGTGTTGTGGGCAGAAAGGACTGGTCTCCAGAGGGCTAGTATGGACATTGTGGGCCAAATGGATTATTGGGGTGGCAGCTCAGTCCCTTAAGCCTGATGTGCTGGCAGCTCACTCACGGCTGGTGGGCTGGCAGTTGACTCATGGCTATTCCTTGAAATTCCATTTCAAGCAGGATGCAAGACCACCAAATTCAAATCCATTTTCCTACCATTTCAAAGAGGGCGCAAGGCCACCAAATTCAAGTGCAGTTTCTTACCACTTCAAGCAGGGTGCAAGGCCACCAAGTTCAAGTGCAGTTTCATACCACTTCAAGCAGGGTGCAAGGCCACCGAATTCAAGTGCAGTTTCATGTCATTTCATGCAGGGTGCAAGGCCACCACATTCAAATGCAGTTTCATACCATTTCATGCAGGGCCACCACATTCAAATGCGGTTTCAAACCATTTCAAGCAGGGTGAAACCGCCATAAAACCACCATAAAAAACGCACACACACAGTTCAGTAGACATTCAGTGTATTCAGTTGATTCACAGCTCAGACAGAGACATGATCTCTCCCTTCCCCATTATGCAGAAACTGAGCCACACCCACACTTCCAGGTTTTATAATCCCTCCCCCCTCCCACCGGAAAAGGTGTGGCCTTCATGGCGTGATTGGCAGGATAGAGATTCTCAACATTTTTTAAACACGAATAACATTTTTATTTTTCATTGGTGGGAAGAATCCTCTGCACCTCATGAGCGGAGGGGGACTGAGTAAGATGGCCAAAAATCACAGCCGTAAGTGGCCCCCCGTCAACCATTTGCAGAGCTTTTATTTCAACAAAACCCCCCCCCCCCCCCCCCCACCCAGAAACCTTTTGCAGAGCGTTTCCTTCAACCCAACACACCCCCCAGCAACCATTTGCAGAGGTTTCACTTTGACCCAAACATTAAGGGCACTCAAGGTCAATAAAACTACGCTCACAGTTTAGTAGACATGTGTTCAGTTTTATTCACAGCTCAGACTGAGAGATGTGACCCTCTCACTTCCCCATCTTGCAGAGACTGACTGAGGCACAATACTTCCGGGTTTTATTGTCCCTCCACCCTCCCACCAACAGGGGCAGCAGGGAGAATCTCAACATTTTTAAAACATTAATAACTCTTTTATTTTTCATCGATGGGAAAAATGCTCTTGTCCTGCACAGCGGAGGAGGACTCTGAGTAAGATGACCAAAAATCACAGCCGTAATTGGCAGCGTTTGTTTTAAAATCATGAAACAGAAAAACAGGAAATGGTCAAAATCTTACTTTTAGTAATATAGATAGATATAGATGATATTGGGGAGAGGTTGCATTTACGGGGGTTAATGTGTGTGGGGGGTTGGTGTTGTGTATGGGAGGGGGCTTAGTGTGTGCGTAGGGGCTTAGTGTGTGCGTAGGGGTTTAGTGTGTGTGTGTGTGTGTGTGTGTGTGTGTGTGTGTGTGTGTGTGTGTGTGTGTGTGTGTGTGTGTGTGTGTGTGTGTGTGTGTGTGTGTGTGTGTGTGTGTGTGTGTGTGTGTGTGTGTGTGTGATGCCGCAGGACAACCCATCCCCCCCCAACCGCACGGGGGTAGGACCCAACGGATCCCACTTGGTCTAGTAGTTACTATTTCCAATATGTGTGCTAGTATCTCAAATCCTCTTGTTTTAGTACATTGATATTTTACTTGGAAATATATATTTTTGCATTTGAACAGTATTTCCTACCTCCTGTATGCTCATTGTAATAATATTAGTGATAGAGTCAGGCAGCATCGAGACAAGCTCTTCATCCCACCAAATACATGCTGGCCATCAAACAGTTATTCATTAAATCCCATTTTATTCTTGCAATATTCCCATTGACTTCCGAGTTTCTACCACTCAACTACTGACTAGGGCAATTCATAGTGGCCATATAACCTAACAATCCACAAATCTTGTGATGTGGGAAGAAGCCAGAACACCCAGGAACTACCCATGCAGTCACATATATCTGTAAAGGTAAACAAAACAGCTGGGTGGCTGGAGCAGTTAGGCAGCAGTATTATCAGCCACACAGCTGTGCAATCCACTATCGTTAATTGGAATTTTCATTCAATCCACAGATTTTTCAATAAACAGGAAACCACTTCAAATGCAGTCTTAACTACCTTTAAGTTGAGTAGCTTAAAGGCATAATTTTGTATAAGATATTGAAATAGATAATTTCTATTTGTCCAGTTACATATGGACGGCTTCAATTTTATTCTTAAGCGATTTTGCTATGTTTACATTCCATTATGATGTCTATTTTACTTTTTAAGAAGGAACTGCAGATGCTGGAAAATCGAAGGTAGACAGAAATGCTGGAGAAACTCAGCGGGTGAGGCAGCATCTATGGAGCGAAGGAAATAGGTAACGTTTCGGGTCGAGACCCTTCTTCAGACTGAAGTGAGGGTGGGGATGGGGGGGGAGGGGGGAAAGAAGAAAGGAAGAGGCGGAGACAGTGGGCTTAGGGAGAGCTGGAAAGGGGAGGAGAGAGCCAGGACTACCTGAATTTGGGGAAGTCAATGTTCATACCGCTGGGGTGTAAACTGCCCAAACAAAATATGAGGTGCTGCTCCTCCAATTTACAGTGGGCCTCACTCTGGCCATGGAGGAGGCCCAGAAAAGAAAGGTCGGATTCGGAATGAGAGGCGGAGTTGAAGTGCTGAGCCACCAGGAGATCAGGTTGGTTTTTGCGAACCCAGCGGAGGTGTTGGGCGAAGCGATCGCCAAGACTACGCTTGGTCTCACCGATGTAGAGCAGCTGACACCTAGAACAGCGGATGCAATAGATGAGTTTGGAAGAGGTGCAGGTGAACCTCTGCTGCACCTGGAAAGACTGGATGGGTCCTTGAATGTAGTCAAGTCCATTTCTACACCTCACTATTTCCATCGCGGGTGATAAACTACCGACTGACATCCACTATAAACCCACTGACTCCCATAGCTATCTGGACTACACTTCTTCCCACCCTGCTTCCTGTAAGAACTCCATCCCCTACTCCCAATTCCTCTGTCTACGCCGCATCTGCCCCCAGAATGAGGTGTTCCACACCAGGGCATTGGAGATGTCCTCATTCTTCAGGGAATGGGGGTTCCCCTCTTCTACTATAAATGAGGCTCTCACCAGCATCTCTTCTGTACCCCTTAACTCTGCTCTCATTCCCCATCCCCCTACTCGTGACAAGGGCAGAGTCCCATTTGTCCTCACCTTCCACCCTACAAGCAGTCACATACAACATAGAAACATAGAAACATAGAAAATAGGTGCAGGAGTAAGCCATTCAGCCCTTCGAGCCTGCACCACCATTCAATATGATCATGGTTGATCATCCAACTCAGTATCCTGTACCTGCCTTCTCTCCATACCCCCTGATCCCTTTAGCCACAAGGGCCACATCAAAATCCCTTTTAAATATAGCCAATGAATTGGCCTCAACTACTTTCTGTGGCAGAGAATTCCACAGATTCACCACTCTCTGTGTGAAAAATGTTTTTCTCATCTCGGTCCTAAAAGACTTCCCCCTTATCCTTAAACTGTGACCCCTTGTTCTGGACTTCCCCAACATCGGGAACAATCTTCCTGTATCTAGCCTGTCCAACCCCTTAAGAATTTTATAAGTTTCTATAAGATCCACCCTCAATCTTCTAAATTCTAGCGAGCACAAGCCGAGTCTATCAAGTCTTTCTTCATATGAAAGTCCTGCCATCCCAGGAATCAGTCTGGTGAACCTTCTCTGTACTCCCTCTATGGCAAGAATGTCTTTCCTCAGATTAGGAGACCAAAACAGTACACAATACTCCAGGTGTGGTCTCACCAAGGCCCTGTACAACTGCAGTAGAACCTCCCTGCTCCTAAAGTAAAATCCCTTTGCTATGAATGCTAACATACCATTCACTTTCTTCACTGCCTGCTGCACCTGCATGCCTACTTTCAATGACTGGTGTACCATGACACCCAGGTCTCGTTGCATCTCCCCTTTTCCTAATCGGCCACCATTCTGATAAAAGTCTACTTTCCTGTTCTTGCCACCAAAGTGGATAACCTCACATTTATCCACATTATACTGCATCTGCCATGCTTTCCATTCACCCAACCTATCCTAGTCACCTTGCAGCCTCCTAGCATCCTCCTCACAGCTAACACTGCCCCACAGCTTCGTGTCATCCGCAAACTTGGAGATGTTGCATTCAATTTCCTCGTCCAAATCATTAACATATATTGTAAATAGCTGGGGTCCCAGCACTGAGCCTTGCGGTACCCCACTAGTCACTGCCTGCCATTCTGAAAAGGACCCATTTACTCCTACCCTTTGCTTCCTGTCTACCAGCCAGTTCTCTATCCACATCAATACTGAACCTCCAATACCGTGTGCTTTAAGTTTGCCTACTAATCTCTGATGTGGGACCTTGTTGAAAGCCTTCTGAAAGTCCAGATATAACACTGGTTCTCCCTTATCCGCTCTACTAGTTACATCCTCGAAAAATTCTATATGATTCATCTGACATGATTTACCTTTCATATATCCATGCTGACTATGTCCAATGATTTCACCACTTTCCAAATGTGCTGCTATCCCATCTTTAATAACTGACTCTAGCATTTTCCCCACTACCAATGTTAGACTGGTCTGTAATTCCCCGTTTTCTCTCTCCCTCCCTTTTTAAAAAGTGGGGTTACATTAGCTACCCTCCAATCCTCAGGAACTACTCCAGAATCTAAAGAGTTTTGAAAAATTATCACTAATGCATCCACTATTTCTGGGGCTAGTTCCAAATACTCTGGGATGCAGCCTGTCTGGCCCTGGGGATTTATCAGCCTTTAATCCATTCAATTTACCTAACACCACTTCCCGACTAACCTGGATTTCACTCAGTTCCTCCATCTCATTTGACCCCCGGCCCTCTGCTATTTCCGGCAGGTTATTTATGTCTTCCTTAATGAAGACAGAACCAAAGTAGTTATTCAATTGGTCTGCCATGTCCTTGTTCCCCATGATCAATTCACCTGTTTCTGACTGCAAGGGACCTACATTTGTTTTAACTAATCTTTTTCTCTTCATATATCTATAAAAGCTTTTGCAGTCAGTTTTTATGTTCCCTGCCAGTTTTCGTTCATAATCTATTTCCCCTTTCCTAATTAAGCCCTTTGTCCTCCTCTGCTGGACTCTTAATTTCTCCCAGTCCTCTGGCAGGCTGCTTTTTCTGGCTAATTTGTATGCTTCATCTTTTATTTTGATACTACCCCTGATTTCCCTTGTTATCCAAGGATGCACCACCTTCCCTGATTTATTCTTTTGCCAAACTTGGATGAACAATTGTTGTAGTTCATCCATGCAGTCTTTAAATGCCTTCCATTGCATATTCACCGTTAACCATTTAAGAATGAATTACCAGTCTATCTTGGCCAATTCACGTCTCATACCCTCAAAGTTACCTTTCTTTAAGTTCAGAACCCTTGTTTCTGAATTAACAATGTCACTCTCCATCCTAATGAAGAACTCAACCATATTATGGTCACTCTTGCCCAAGGGGCCACGTACAACAAGACTGCTAACTAACCCTTCCTCATTACTCAATACCCAGTCTAGAATAGCCTGGGTAACAAATAATCCTCCGACAATTTTGCCACCTCCAGCGGGATCCCACCACTGGCCACATCTTCCCATCTCCTCCCCCATCTGCTTTCCACAGAGACCGCTCCCTCCATAACTCCCTGGTCAATTCGTCCCTTCCCACCCAAACCACCCCCTCTCCTGTCACTTTCCCTTGCAACCGCAGGAAATGCTACATTTGTCGCTTTACCTTCCCCCTTGACTCCATTCACGGACCCAAGCAGTCTTTCCAGGTGCGGCAGAGGTTCACCTGCACCTCCTCCAACCTCATCTATTGCATCTGCTGTTCTAGGTGTCAGCTGCTCTACATCGGTGAGACCAAGCATATGCTTGGCGATTGCTTAGCCCAACACCTCCGCTCGGTTCACAATAACCAGCCTGATCTCTCGGTGGCTCAGCAATTAAACTTCCCCTCCCATTCCGAATCCAAACTTTCTGTCCTGGGCCTCCCCCGTGGCCAGAGTGAGGCCCACCATAAATTGGAGGAGCAGCACCTCATATTTCGCTTGGGCAGTTTACACCGCAGCAGTATGAAAATTGACCTCCAATTTCAGGCTGTCCCGGCTTTCTCCTCACCTTCTCAGCTCTTCCTAAGCCCACTGTCTCCGCCTCTTCCTTTCTTCTTCCTGGCCCCCCACTCTCACATCAGTCTGAAGAAGGGTCTCGACCCAAAACATTGCCTATTTCCTTCGTTCCATAGTTGGGGCCTCACCTGCTGAGTTTCCAATGGATCTACAGCGGTCAGCTGTAGATCCATTCCTTGCAACTGTTTCTAAAATGAGTCAATCTATTGTACTGATGACTTACACGTGTCTGCCACCTCTTGGAACACAATGCAACATTGTTATAACGGATTATGATTATGTTATGAAAATAGCTCAACAGAAATGCTTCAAAATTTGCCTTGAGGCTACGTTATCTGCAAATGACCATTCATTTTTGAAAATGAATGACTACATATTAAGGACATAAAATATCTGCTAAATTATGCTTTTTATTGACTGGCATCTAACTTTGCTATAAGAATATCTGGTTGGATTGCAGTCTTGAGTCTGAAAGGGATAAGCAGGTTATGATCTGTGGAGTAAATATTGCATAAATGTTTCGAAGCTGTAGCTCCTTCACCAAAAGGAATTGGAGGACGTGTGGAAGTAGATGAAGGTCAAATAGGTCTGTGGGTACACTTATCTCCTATGCTCTCAGCAACATTACAGGTAAGGAGCACACTAGTTGTTAGTACTGGCATAACTCCGTGGGTCAGGCAGCATCCCTGGAGTACATGGATAGCTGATGACGCCTTGATAGCGGATGACATTTGCAAAGCAGCCTAACAGGAAAGGATTATTTACAACTTCAATCAACTCACCTGGATCAGGAAAACGGCAGAACCCGGCGCCGTATCGGACAATCTGCTAGTGCACTTGAATGCACTAGCGATATCGTGATCTCCCGCAGCTGCAGGAGCCTCCGACTGTAAACATTCCCTCGCTCGCTGGAAAACATCCGACCCGACGGAGGATCGCAGGTACTGTACCTGGAAACTCCGGGATGACCTCCGGAGCTGATGGCAGGACCTCCCAGGAGCAACGGAGCTGGAGCTGACATCTGCGAGAGAATCCCCGTTCGTAAAGGAGCTGGAGCTGCCGACTGAAGAAATCCCCGTTCCAGCGCAGTTTCGCAGAAACAGCAGGTACAGTAAACACAGTACCTGGAAACAACGGGGAGGCCTCCATTGTGTCCGGAAACGTGGCTGACGGGCAGGACTTCAGGTCAGACTGAAGTGCAGGTGACTTCGGCCCCCTCTCCCTACCATCCATCTGGCCAATGTACAGTCCCTTGAAAACAAAGTGGAGGATTTAAGAGCAAGGCTGCTTTATCAAAGGGAGCTGAGGGAATGCTCTGTGTTCTGTTTCACAGAGACATGGCTCACCCCCAGCTCCCCAGACACAGCGGTCCAGCCTGAAGGTTTCTCCATCCACCGTATGGACTGTTACACTGGCATCTGGGAAAGGGAGAGGTGGGGGCTTCTGCCTCATGGTCAACTCTGCGTGGTGCTCAGATGTAGCAGTCCTGTCCAACTCCTGCACTCCACACCTGGAACACCTGGCTGTGAAGTGCCGTCCCTTTTACCTACCAAGGGAATTCACCTCCATCATCCTGACCGCGGTCTACATCCCACACCAGGCTGATGTCCATCTGGCACTGTGGGTGCTGCACGCTGTGGTCAACAATCACCAGACGGCTTACACCGAGGGAATTACCATCATAGCCGGGGATTTTAACAAGCCAACCTTAAGAATTTGATCCATAACTTCCACCAACATGTCTCCTGCAACACCAGAGGACCAAACACCCTCGACCACTGCTACACCACAATCAAGAATGCCTATTGCTCTATCCCTCACCATCACTTTGGTAAATACGACAATACTGCGGTGCTGCTTCTTCCTGCCTACAGGCAGCAATTAAACAGCGCACCCCCCCGAGGTGAGGACTGCACAGAGCTGGCCGGGGGGGGGGGGGGTGGTGGGAGGGTGCAGAGGAACAACTACAGGACTGTTTGGAGTCTGTAAACTGGGCAATGTTCAAGGACTCGGCAACGGACCTGAACGAATACGCCACAGTTGTTACAGACTTCATAAACAAATGTGTGGGGGACTGCATCCCAACAAAAACCTTCCAAGTGTTTCCCAATCAGAAGCCTTGGATGAACTTTGAGATCCGTACTCTTCTGAACACCAGTCACCAGGCATTCATGTCTGATGATACAGTGGTCTACAAGAAGTCCAGATATGACCTCGGTAAGGCCATCAAAAAGGTCAAAAGGGACTTTTCCTCCAAACTGGAGGATGAGACAGATGTTCGGCAGCTGTGGCGGGGCTTGAATACAATCACCTCCTACAAGGCAGGAGGCAGTTCAAATGTCAACGAAGCATCACTCCCTGAAGAGCTCAATGCATGTTACGCACGCTTTGATAGGGAGAACACCGATGTGCCTTCCCGAACCCCAATTGGCCTTGATAGTATTTTGGTCACAGTCACAGTGGTCGACGTCAGAAAATCCTTCAGAGGAGTGAACCCTCGAAAAGCACCTGGACCTGATGGTATACCTGGTCGTGTTCTGAAAACCTGTGCGGACCAACTGGCTGGAGTTTTTGTGGACATTTTCAACCTCTCACTTCTGAGGTCTGAGGTTCCCACCTGCTTTAAAAGGGCATCAATAATACCCAAGACGAGCAAGGTGACGTGCCTCAATGACTATCGACCAGTGGCACCAACGTCTGTGGTGATGAAGTGCTTTGAGAGGCTGATCATGGCACAAATCAACTCCTACCTCAACAAAAACCAGGACCCACTGCAGTTCGCTTACCGCCACAACAGATCAATGGTGGATGCGATCTCACGGGCTCTCCACTCCGTTCTGGACCACTTGGACAACAAAACTCATATGTCAGGCTGTTATTCATTGATTACAGCTTGGCATTTAATACAATCATCCCCTCCAAGCTGGTTGCCAAGCTCTCAGAACTGGGTCTCTGCGCATCCCTCTGCAATTGGATCCTCGACTTCCTCATTCACAGACCACAATCTGTTCGTATTGGTGGGAATGTGTCAGCCTCGATAACAATCAGCACGGGAGCACCTCAAGGCTGCGTGCTCAGCCGCCTGCTGTACTCACTCTACACTCATGACTGTGTGGTGCGAACTCCATCATCAAGTTCGCCGACGACACCACTGTTGTGGGACATATCACTGATGGAGATGAGTCAGAGTATAGTAGTGAGATCGACTGATTGACTAAATCGTGCCAGAACAATAACCTGGCTCTCAACACCAGCAAAACCAAGGAACTGATTGTGGACTTTAGAAGGGGTAGGATGGGGATCCACAGTCCCGTTTATATCAACGGGTTGATGGTGGAAAGGGTCAAGAACTTCAAATTCCTGGGCGTGCATATTTCCGAAGATCTCTCCTGGTCCCAGAACACTGATGCAATTATAAAGAAAGCACATCAGCGCCTCTACTTCCTGAGAAGATTACGGAGAGTTGATATGTCAAGGAGGACTGCCTCGAACTTCTACAGGTGCACAGTAGAGAGCATGCTGACTGGCATGCGTGGCTTGGTTCGGCAACTTGTGCGCCCAGAAGCAGAAAAGACTGCAATAAGTTGTAAACATGCCGAGTTCATCATCGGCTCTGACCGCCCTACCATCGAGGGGATCTACCACAGTCGCTGCCTCAAATCTGCAACATCCAGGTTCAGGAATTGTCACTTCCCCACAGCCATCAGACTATTAAACTCAACTCAAACAAAAATCTGAACTTTAATAGCCTATGGCACTTTATATGCTTATTTATGTGAGTATAAATATATATAGATATATATATATATATATATTCAATGGTATATGGACACACTGATCTGTTCTGTATTCATCTATGCCTACAATATTCTGTTGTGCTGAAGCAAAGCAAGAATTTCATTGTCCTATCTGGGACACATGACAATAAACTCTCTCGAAACTCTTGAATGTATCGGGTCGAGACCCTTCTTCAGACTGCTGAGATTGTTGTGCAGTCTGAGGAAGGGACTCGACCTGAAACATCACCTATCCAGGGATGTTGCCAGTTACTCCAGCACTTTTGTTTTTTTGCACATTAACCAGCATCTGCAGTACTTTGCTTCTCAACTATGAAGCTGCATCTGGGGTCTGCCAGACAATAACTGGTTTCCCCAAGGGTTATGGGGAGAAGGCAGGAAAATGGGATTAGGATGCGGAGATCAGCCATAATTGAATGTCGGAGTAGACTCGATGGGCCGAATGGCCTAATTCTACACCTACAACTCATGAACTTGTGAACTGCATTTTGTATTAAGGCCTGCAGCGAAGAGGTAAGTGTGTTACTGAATATTGTGCATGCATTCGGTCGATTTATGGTGGAGTAGCTCAAAAAATAGGCAAGCTCTGTGAGTTGAGTGTACAGATTGAATCAACTTTAATCAGAATATGAATGCTACCTACAAATCAAGATCAATGAAATAAAAACAGAAAATGATGAGCAAAACTCAGCGGGTCAGGCAGCATCTGTGGAAAGTAGCATTTCAGGTTGAAGACCCCGCCTCAGAATGGACAAAGAGTGGAAGAAAGTTGGCTTCTTTCGAGATTGATGAGGATAGAATATAGGCTGCTGCTTGGATGAGATCAAACAATACCTGAGGTTTATCCGACATTGCATGGGGCATGACATTTGAAGATGAATTCACTAATCTTGACCAATGTTAATGAGAGCAATGAACTCCTTAGGGCACTGTGTTCAGCCTTCAGGGTCTGATTCATGAAAATTATGACCATAACCATCTCCTTTCATTGCCTTTACAATGTGTATCTGGAAGATCTTCTGAGTCCGTGTCAAAGAGGAAGGACATCATTCTTCCTCATTCGCCATTTCCTCCTCTTCATCCTCCTTTCCCACCTCCCTCCCACCCACCTCCTCAGTGTTTGAAAACTATGGCACTACCTTTCCCTCAATATGCGTTTGTTTTCTATATTCCCAAGTCAGATTCAAATCTGGAATAATAGCAAACATCCATCTTGCATTTCCATTTTAAGAGATACACTCTAATATTAAGTATGTAACTGATCTAGTAAGTGGTACTAGCAGCTCCTGATATTTAGAATTCCACACTGAGCTGCGCAGCCAATACTCACACAGACTGTACGCTTTGATCAACAGGCAGCCAAACTTTATGTGCGACTTGAAAATATATTCACTGTTCCTTCTCTGTCGCAGGGTCAAAATCCTGGAACTCACTCCGTAATGGCATTGTCTGTATACACAAACCTCAAAGACTGCAGCGGTTTAAGGTGACAGCTCACCACTACCTTCTCATGGGCAACTGGGGATGGGCAATTAAATGTGTTGGAAGGAACTGCAGTTGCTGGTTTAAACCGAAGATAGACACAAAATGCTGGAGTAACTCAGCGGATCAGACAGCATCTCTGGAGAAAAGGAATAGATGATGTTTCGGGTCGATACCCTTCTTTAATCTCTTCTTCAGATTCTTTAGAAGAAGAGTCTTGACCGAAAAAGTGTCTATGTTATGGGCAATTAAATGCTGGCTCAGCCTACAAAGCCCTTGAATGAATAAAACAGGAAAGGCACCAGGTCAACTGAACATCAAGAATCCAGAACCTGCATTGATCCTCCCACTGGGCCAAGCAATAACCTTGAGGCAAATCCAAAACACCAAAGGTCTAATGATCTGCCATCTGATTGTATGGAAAACTTGATGACTCAGCATCCACCTGGAATGGTAGCCGGGCTTCCAGAGTGAGTGTGCGCTATGCAGTCTGATAGTCTGGATTACAAATGGATTCACGGTCAGCACTATGGGCTGGTCTGTGCAGACGGAGCTGTGGTGGGGTCCAGAACACCAGGGAGCAGGAACGCGGGTACATTTGCAGGCAAAGCCTCGTTCTCCACTGCTTGTTTACCTCATGTTCTATTTAAGTCCCTGGAAAGTTTATTATACCGATGTGTAATATGCAACAAAAAATAATAACAGCGTGTTGGTATATTAATAAGAAGAACCTCTGACAGTCTGAAACATTTGTTACTCCTACTCCTAAAGGGGGCCAGATATGAGATATTTATTGAGACCTTATTTATATTAAGATATTTGGAGTCAGTTCACTGAGTAAACAGCACTTCATCTGTGGGGCAATGCCATCAGCATTGCCCAGCTGGGATCCTGGAGATATGAAGCAAGTGGGACAGGAGGGGATCATAGGTGTGTGGAGCATTGTTGTGGAGGGGTGGTCAATGTTGAATGAAGACCTAATATTTAGGAAAGGGAAAGTGGTGGTGGGAAGGGGAGAGCAAATTGGGGAGGGGGATCTTACAAGGAAGAAGAGTGATTGGGAGAGGAAGAAGGCTGATCAGAAGAGGGACGGATGCAATCAGGATGAGACAACCAGGAGGGGACATTTGAGAGGGTGGTGTTGTGGATGAGGATGTTGTAATGAGTCGAGTCATAAACATGTTTATTAAAGTTCATTCACAACATTCTTCTGCATGGTGTTACAGTAGGCTAGCAGCTACTCAGCCTAATTACTTAAGCAGACTTCTGAATATATAGTCTGAAGAAGGGTTTCGGCCCGAAACGTTGCCTATCTCCTTCGCTCCATAGATGCTGCTGCACCCGCTGAGTTTCTCCAGCATTTTTGTGTACCTTCTGATAATATAAACTGCATAGTAGGTGGAGCTTCTACTAACAAGCACTACAATTGGTTAGTAAGAAGTAACCAATCTACAGATGCGGTCACAAGGAAAAGGGAACACACAATAAGAAGGGTGATCAAGAAAGAAAGAAGTCTGAATGGGAGACGGAAATAATCAAGAGAAAGACGGTAGCAATGTGAGGTGAACATGAAGGATTGTGAGGAGTCTGATCGAAGTGGGTGCTGAAGAGACGCAAAGGAGTCTGGAAGCGGGACGATGCTAACTGTAGGTGGCTGGATAAGAGGGAAGATGCAATTTAGCAGATGGTGTGGGTAGTTTGGAGATAACAGATGTGACCAGGAATGGAGATAATTAAGAGATATCAAGATTGCTTGGGATGAACAAAATGAATTTTGTTGGTGTCTGGAAAGGTGGAGATGGTTTGATAGAAAAACAATGAAGGGTGCGAGTGACAGGGAGTGGGAGAGAGAAATGAAAAAAGTAATGGAATAATTCATTGTGAGGATTGGAGGAGACAGGCAGTGGGTGATTGAAAAAGAGTAGTAAGATTGGGAGAAAGATAAGGGAATGGTGATTGGAAATTTGGGAAGGGAAAGTAAGCGGGGCAGGTGAATAATTGAAAGATGCATTGACTTCAAGTGAAACAAACAGGGGCAGAAAGTAACTTTCATCATTAGTGGAGCCAGGAGCCTTCTTAATATATCTGACATTATGAAATCATATCTATCTATCTATCGATACTTAACTAAAACTCTCATCTTGTCCTCTTCCGGTTTGCGTTGTTTTTACATTTGCGCGAAAACGGTACCGATAGCACTATGATTTTTCGCCACCTTACTCGCCATTCACCTGTGCTGCAAATGCACCACGTTTTGTTCTGATTGGTGGAATATTAAAAAACCTATTAAGGTTTAAATATCTTCTTTCCTGTCATTCACTGGGCACCCGCTGTCAATCACCGGCGGCGAGAAGAATAATGCTGAAGGAGTGGAGTGAGCAGAGTGTGGAGAGTAAGTGAGATTGCATTTGCGGTGACTATCACCACGACGAGCAGCTGAGTTGCGAGCTGCTGTTGGGTACCGCTGAGTCGGGCTGTTGAGTGGATCCGGGAGCCGTGAGTGTGACCAGAGCTATGGCCGGGAGGTGCGTCATGCAGCTGGGGACGGGATGGCTTTAGGTGGGGGGCAGCAGCAGTTGTCCACGGCAGTGGTAGGCCACGGCAGCGATAGGCCATGGTAGCGATAGGCCATGGCAGCGACAGGTCACAGCAGAGGCAGGGGTAGGCAGTGGCAAGGGTAGGCAGTGGCAGGGGTAGGCAGTGGCAGCGGTAGGCAGTGGCAGCAGCAGGCCATGGCAACGGCAGGGGTAAGCAGTGGCAGCAATAGAAAATAACAGCGATAGGCCAGGGCAGCGGTAGGCTGCGGTAGGCCACGGCAGAGCATCCCCTCCATCGGCCCACGACAGGCCCCGTCTGAGGCCGTCTCCATCGACAAATACAGAATGATCCCACTGACCATCGCCTGAAGCAATCCATTCGGCCCATAACACCTGAACAAGCCCAAGGAAAGTCACAACGGCTCACTTGTCTGTACGAGTCCTCTGGAATTCAGTCTCTTCGGCCCACATCACCTACTAGCCCTCCAGAAAGTCCTCCCTCCCGCCGGCCCCCACCTGAAGCCGTCCCCATCCCAAGCTGCAGGATGTTCCCCACCGGTCTCCACGTGAAGCCGATAGGAAGCAGCAGTGACAGGCCACAGCAGCGACAGAACCCGTCTGGCCACCAGCCCCTGACAGACCCCGCCTGAAGCCGTCCCCCTCCCCTGGCTGCAGGATTCTCCGCGCCGGCCCGCGCCTGAAGCCATCCCCATCCCTTGGCTGCAGGAAGCTCCATGCCGGCACCTGCCTGAAGCCGTCCCCCTCTCCCTGCTACAAAACGCTCCCCCCCCCCCCCCCACCCCCCACCCTCGGCTCCTATTGTAGCCATCCCTGTCACCAGCTGCAGGATGCTCCCTGCCTGAAGCCGGTGAGGAACGGCAGCGGTAGGCCACAGCAGCAGTAGGCCAGGAAAGTGGTAGGCAGTGGCAGCGGTAGGAAGTTGCAAATCCCCATCTGAAGCCATCCCCGTCCCCAGCTGTAGTCCATTCGGCCCACAACACTGTAGGAGCCCATAAAAGTCCATTTGGTCCACAATGTCCATACTAGCCCCCTAGAAACCCGTCCCTTCGGCGCACAGCACCCATACTAGCCCTCCAGAAACCCCCCCTCCCCCCGACCAGTCACCACCTGACACCCTCCACCTCCCCGGCTGCAAGTCGCTCCCTCCCTCCACAAGACACTGCCTGAAGCCATCCCCCTCCACCGGATACAGGATGATCTCCCCCCGCCTAAATCCCCCCCTCTTCAGCTACAGAACGCTGCCGCCTGAAGTCGTAGGACCCCCCCCCCCCCACCGGTCCCCGCCTCAAGCCCTCCCCCTCCCCGGCTGCAGGGTGCTCACCCCCCCAACCGCCCCCCCCCCCCACCACCAGACCCTGCATGAAGCATTCCGCCCCCCCTCCCCAGTGGTCCCCGCCTCAAGCCGTCCCCCTCCCCTGGCTACAGGATGTTCCTGCCGACCCCCCACCAGAAGCAGTCCCTGTCCCCGGCAGCAGGACGCTCCCCTCCCACCCCTACTGGCCCCCGACAGCCCCCGCCTGAATCTGTGCCACTCCCCGGCTGCAGGATGCTCTCCCCCCCCCCCCCCCCGCACCGGCACCGTCAACCCGCGCCCGAAGCTGTCTTCCTACCCTGGCTGCAGGGCGCGCCGCGTCAACCCCCGCTTGAACTCGTCCCCGTCCCCCAGCTATGGAACGCTACCACCAGCCCCTGCCCGGATCCGTCCCCATCCCCAGCTGCAGGATGCTTACCCCCCCACCCCCCCCCCCACCTGACAGCGGTAGGCAATGGCAGCAATAGGCAACGGCAGGGGTAGGCAGCAGAAGGCCACGGAAGCGCACGCTCCCTCCCACCCCACCAGCCCCCGACAGGCCCCATCTGAAGCTGACCCCCTTCCCCACCTGCAGGACGTTCCCCCCTCTCCCACCGGCCCCCAACAGCCGGCGCCTGAAGCAGTGCCCCTCCCCCGGCTGCAGGACACTCCCCCCATCGGCCCCCGACAACCCCCACCTGAAGCATCCCCCTCCTCCAGCTGCAGAACGCAACAAGAGAAAATGGACTGAATAAGTCTCATCTTTAACGTTTAATTTGTTGTTATATTTTAAGAGTTATTCACATTTTAAGCTTTAATAAATCCCTTTTCCACTTGCCGTGAGCGGATGAGGGGGGGATCAGGGGTGTCACAACCTGAACCTTTCAGCTGCGCCTGCACAGTTGGGGGCTATGTGTGAGTGGTGGAATATTGCGTTGGGGGGCCAGGCCTCCCGTATGACAATGGGACCCAACAGGTCCCACTTAGTCTAGATGTTTTATAAATCTCCCTAGGTATTGCACCAGTATCATGTAACTAGAGATTGGTGCAAACATTGAAGTATAGAACCAAATGAATAACAAATGCAACAGCAGGCTACTTCTATGGATTTTTGTTATAGACTATACACAGATTTTACATTGCAAATTTACTGTTAGAAATTGCATTTGTGCAAACAAGCTGGACCAATGCTTTAGAGTGCATCATTATGAAACTATAAATATGTGACAAGAAATATGCTTGTGACGTCTGTAACTAGATACTCACAATGTTTGACTCTGACTTACATCCATTTGTCATCTTATGTAAAACATGCTAAACACATGAGCTGACATTTATACCACCATGGAAGAATTAGTGTTTGAACGCTATTTCAAGCTTATGGTAAATCACATAAAATGTATTACAAACTAGTATTAGCTGCCAATTTTTCTGATAAGAAAATGTAATTATCTGGGATTGAATGAGGACTGAATTGGAGTGGCATTTCTTTCAAGGCTCTACATTTAAGATTTGTGTGTGCTCTATCAATCAATAAGATCATGCACAGTTTCCTGGATAATTATGTCAAAAATCCAACAAGGGAACAGATTACTTTACATAGGGGTATTACTTAAATAATCCTTATATTCTGATAGTAAGAGATCTTTGAGGGAAAATTATAGTAAAATTAAATAAAAGTGAATAAATACATATCTGGCACATTTTACCAGAGATCAGAATATTAAATAGAAAAATTAGCCTCTAGATTAACAATTCCAAAAAAATGTCAGGATCTCTGTGATAAATATTTCATTGACAAACAAGAAGTTTATAATGTGCCTATGACCAACAAAGAGAGCAACAATAACAAAATATTAAAAACAGGCTATTTATCCTAGGCAGTTAGCCTAATTACGAACATTTGAAAACGAACCAAAGATGGCCAAGAAATTGATTAATAAACATAAGACATGAGAGCAATATATCAATAAATCTATTGTCACGAGCTTCTACAAGTATTTTTTAAAGGAAACATAGCATAAACAAAGTTTTATTTGAGGAAAAGTGGTAAGAGGAGTTGCAATAGGGAAGAATGGAACAACTGAGGTATTAGGACAGAACTAATCTTGCGAAGTTGGAAAGGGTTCAGAGAAGATTTATGCAGATATTGCCAGGACTCAGGGGCCGAAGCAATAGGGAGAGGTTGAGCATGCAAGGACTATTTCTTGGAATGCAGGAGGATGAGGGGGTGATGTTATAGAGGTGTATAAAATCATGAGAGGAATAGATTGGGTAAACGCAAGTTTCTTGCCCAGAGTAGAGGAATCAAGACCAAGAGGACATAGGTCTAATAGGAACCTGAGGGGTAATGTTTTTACTCAAAGAGAGTCGACTATATAGAATGAGTTGCCAGAGGAGGTAATTGAGGCATGTACTATTTCAACATTTAAGAAACATTTAGACAGGTGCATGGATAGGAAAGGTTCAGAGGGATATGGGCCAAATGCAGGCTGGTAGTACTAGGGTAGATGGGACATGTTGGTCACTGTGGGCAAGTTGGGCTGAAGGACCTGTTTCCACACTGTATGTCTCTATGGCTGTATGACTCTATGATCTATCTCCACACCTTTACCAGCACCAATACTTCTACTAACCCAGTCCCTTCTTGGTCGCCCCATTTTCCAGAGCTGTCACCAGCTGAAGCTAATCGTGACATGTTTGGCTCTGTCTCAACGTGTCCCCATGGGTGGACTGTTGCCAGGGCTTCACTGCAGCTCACAGTGGTCCCTTTATCTATACTGAGTTAAATCTAAACTTCACCACACCAGTCAAGATCCAGGGGAAGACTGGGTTGGGGAAGGGGAGGCACATTTGAACAAGCAACACAATGCAAGGAAGGACAGCTTGCAACATTAGGGCCATCTATAGCAACTGTGCTTAGAACAGTTGGCCAGCAAATTCAAGACTTTTGTTTGGTCCCAAACCAGCTGACACCAATCACAGTAAAGATCAGCAGCTTGGCATGAAACCACTGCTACTTCCTGCTCAGTTATAACCATATTACATTTCCCAAACTGTTCTGAAAAAAATGTATGTTCTGCCCAGAAATTTATAGTTCAATAGTTCAATAATACAAATAGCTTTATGTGTCACATGTGCAACTACACTGTGAAATTATTTTTGCATGAATTACACATGCGGGTGGCGCTATTTTTGCTGCCATTATTCAGAGTCCAAGGACCGGTTGGCCCGTGAGCTCAATGTACTGGAGCAGTTCCCCCGCGAACTGATGTCCCTTTCCTCTCCTCACTTTTGTGTCCCGGAGTCATCTCCTGCAGCCTACCTGAAGGCACTGGAGGCATTACCCCAGTTCACCCTCCTACCAGCCCATGCTCCTCACATCTGACGTCTCCAACTCACTCATGGTTACATCGTCCAACGAGCCTTTGGGCAGGTGGTTTCCAGGCTCCATGACAGATGAGCCTTCAGGCATGTCACCGGTCCTGCCAACAGATGAGCCTTCGAGCGGGTTCCCGGTCCCGCTGACAGACGAGCCTTTAGCGGGGCCCCAACGAGTCATTGGGCGAGTTCCTGGTCCCGCTGACAGACAAGCCTTCAGGCAGGTTCCCAGCCCCAGTGACCAAGGAGTCTTCAGGCAGCCATAAGTTAGCCTGTGATGAGCGTTTGTCGGCACTGGGCCTTCACTCGTTGGAGTATAGAAGAATGATGGGGGCCCTCAGTGAAACATACAGAATAGTGAAAGGCTCAGATAGAGTGGATGTGGAGATGATGTTTCCACTAGTGGGAGAGTCTAGGACTAGAGGTCATAGCCTCAGAATTAAAGGATGTTCTTTTAGGAAGGATATGAGGAGAAATTTCTGTTGTCAGAGGACGGTGAATCTGTCAAATTCATTGCCACTGTAAGTTGTGGAGGTCAAGTCGGTGGATATTTATAAGGCAGAGATAAATAGATTCTTGATTAGTACAAGTGTCAGGGGTTACGGGGAGAAGGCAGGGGAATGGGGTTAGAAGGGAGAGATAGATCAGTCATGAATGAATGGCGGAGTCGACTTGATGGGTAGAATGGCCTAATTCTACTCCTATCACATGACATTATGACCTTGTGACAGGTCACGAGCCCCATCGACTGACGAGCCTTCGGGTAGGTTACCAGTCCTGCCAGGAGATGACCGATGACCGTTGAGAAAATTACACATTAAGTTAGCCTATAATTGTTAATTGTCAGTGATCATAATTACAATTCCTATTATAGCACATAATATATATAAAGTGAAGATCCTCAGGAGTGATGGTAAATTATCAGTTGTTGTTAAATGCATTCAGGATAAAACTTTAAACATTTATAGTAACATTTTTGAGTTAATTTAAGTTAAAATTAGAGTGATTTTAGTAATGTTGGCTAGAATTTACAGCTGGTATTTACGTTAATTGTTTTTTATTCTTGTATTTTAGTTTGAGTACAGAAATACAGCACGGAAGCATGCCGTCCAGCCCACTGAGTTTGCACCGATCAGCGATCCCCGCACATTAACACCATCCTACACAAGGGACAATTTACACATACACCATGCCAATTAACCGACAAACCTGTACGTCTTCGGAGTGTGGGAGGAAACCGAAGATCTCGGAGAAAATCCACGTGGTCACAGGGAAAATGTACAAACTCTGTACAGACAGCACCTGTAGCCAGGATCGAACTCGGGTATCTGGCGCTGTAAAGCAGCAACTCTATCATGCGCTACCATGCCGTCCAGCCAAATTTATGGACAATTTGGAAAACTCCAGGTAAATACAAACACTAGGTTAACCATGACTAACAGGTTCAAGAATAGCGTCTTCCCAACCACTATCAGGCTCTTACACACCACACAACACAAACCACAACTATGAACTTATATAGATTGTTTTTGGATCAAGGATTATTTGCGCTGGTATTGTGTTTATTAATTTATTGATTTTCTTTGTTTATTAGATATTATCTGTGTATATCGTGTTTACATGCCTATTGACCATGAGGGGAATAGACAGTGAAAATGCAGATAATTTTATTCAGAGTAGGGTCATCAAGAGCCAGAGTTCATAGGTTTATGTGTAAGAAAGAACTGCAGATGCTGGTTTAAATCGAAGGTCGACACAAAATGCTGGAGTAACTCAGCGGGACAGGCAGCATCTCTGGAGAGAAGGAATGGGTGATGTTTCTGGTCTGAAGAAGGGTCTCAACCCGAAACGTCACCCATTCCTTCTCTCCAGACATGCTACCCGTCCCGCTGAGTTACTCCAGTTTTTTGTGTCTATCTTTGACATAGGTTCATGGTGAGAGTGAAAAGATTTAATAGGAATCTGAGGGGAAACTTTATCACACAGATGGTAATGGGTATATGGAATGAGCTGCCAGTGGATTTAGTTGAGGCAGACACTGTAACATGATTTAAAATACATTTTGACTTATGTATGGACAGGAAAGGTTTAGAGGAATAAGTGCCAAATGTGGTCAAGTCAAGTCAAATTTATTTGTCACATACGCATACGAGATGTGCAGTGATATGAAAAGTGGTAATGCTTGCGGATTGTGCAAAAAAACCCCTATAAAACAGAATAGAACAGAATCAGTATTTACATATTTGGGAGAAAAAAACAGCAATTTTAAAAAGACACAACACAACAGTAAATTGGTGCAGTAAGTTAGTCTCTGGTGAGATAAGAATTTACAGTCCTAATGGCCTCTGGGTAGAAACTCCTTCTCATCCTCTCTGTTTTCACAGTATGACAGCGGAGGCGTTTTCCTGACCATAGCAGCTGGAACAGTCTGTTGCCGGGGTGGAAAGGGTCCCCCATAATGTTGTTGGTTCTGGATCTGCACCTTCTGATGTATAGTTCCTGCAGAGGGGTGAGTGTAGTACCCATAGTGCGTTCGGCCGAACGCACTACCCTCTGCAGAGCCTTCTTGTCCTGGGCAGGGCAGTTCCCAAACCAGATTGTGATGTTTCTGGACAAGATGCTTTCGACAGCTGCTGAGTAGAAGCACTGGAGGATCCTCAGAGAGACTCTGAATTTCCTCAGCTGCCTGAGGTAGTAAAGGCACTGCCTTGCCTTACTCACCAGTGCGGCAGCATGTGATGTCCATGTCTGATCCTCTGTGATGTGGACTCCCAGGTATTTAAAGCAGCTCACTCTATCCACAGTATCCCCATTTATCTTCAGTAGCGTGTACGTCCTCGGATGTTGTGCCCTCCTAAAGTCCACGATCAGCTCCTTAGTTTTTTTGACATTCAAGAGGAGGCTGTTGTCCTGACACCAGAGTGCCAGATCATCCTTCTCATTATTTTCGGTGATCAGGCCCACCACCACAGTGTCATCAGCAAACTTGATTATAGAGTTGGAGCTGAACCTAGCCACACAATCATGTGTGTACAGGGAGTACAGTAGGGGGCTGAGGACGCATCCCTGGGGGGATCCTGTGCTCAGGGTGAGGGACTTTGATGTATTTCCTCCCATCTTGACTACCTGGGGCCTGGCGGTGAGAAAGTCCAGAACCCATGCACACAGGGGAGTGTTAATCCCCAATTCCAGCAGCTTCTCAACAAGTCTGGTGGGGACTATCGTGTTGAAGGCTGAACTGAATTCACATAGCCCCCCTTCTGGCTGTCAAGGTGAGAGAGAGCGGTGTGCAGAACCTGGGAGACCGCATCGTCTGTAGATCTGTTCGGACGGTATGCGAACTGTAGCGGGTCCATGTTGCGAGGGAGGAAGGTGCAGATGTGGTTCTTGACCAGCCTCTCGAAGCATATCATGACCACTGAGGTGAGGGCCACTGGTCGGTAGTCATTCAAACAAGCTGGAGAGGCATTATTTGGTACAGGTACAATGATGGATCTTTTGAAGCAGGCAGGGACCACGGACTTGGCCAGGGAGAGGTTGAATATTGTAGTGAGCACCAGAGCCAGCTGAGTAGGCAGGTGAGACTAGTGTAGATAGGGCAGCTTGGCATTATTCAGCATGGGCAAGGTGGGTCCGGGTGCTTATTTCCATGCTGTATGACTCCATGACTCTATGGCACTAATGCGGCTACAATTAAGAATGTAATTGTTCCACTGTTGATACATATGGCAAAATTAAGCACTCTTGAAACAGGAAAATCTGGAAATGGCAAGATACACCACTCCTCCTCCAGCTGTGCAAAAATGCCACCTTGCTGACTGACTCTATTCTTTTGTACTGATCAGCACAAAACCTTTATTCTGTGTGGTGTATGCAGTGTATGATTCTGCTGTTTGTCAGACATGGTCCATTTCAGTGCATATGATTTTAAATGATTTAATGAGACTTAATTGCTGCCAACTATCCTCTTTAGCATTGTAAATTAAATTTAATAAATGCAATGACGCATGTCTTTAAATTTTTATTGTGAATGGTGGCCCATTAACATTCATCATTGGTGTAGAATTACATTAATTTCATTGAATCATTTATGTTTCTGATTTAAAATCACTGAGACTTGTAATTCCTAATTTTAGTTTTTATCTTTTCATTCATCTGATCAACTAAATTTTTTCAACAAATGTGCTTGTTTAAAGTGATGAACATTTAGACGAAATGAATTAACCATAAAAAAAAGATGAGTTAAAATGCGACTGTGCCATGCGATAGTCAAGTGCGAGCATTCGGCAAACACTTGTGGAGTTGATCATTGTAATCTTGCCACCACAGCGCACAATAGGCTATTCCTCCTCTGGTCAGCTTGTCCCTAATTGTTTCATCTGCACATTCAACTTATCATCAATTGCTGACATACTGCAGGTTTAAGAATGGCTGGTTAGTTTGAAAAGGTGCAGCTCCATTATTTTGAATGTGCTTGCTCTATACTCACTCTATACTCATGATTGCATAGCTGGTCATAGTGTGAAATCCATTATCAAGTTCGCTGATGACACCACTGTTGTGGGACATATCACTGATGGGGATGAGTCAGAGTATAGAAGAGAGATCGACCGACTGACCAAATGGTGCCAGCACAATAACTTGGCCCTCAACACCAGCAAAACCAAGGAACTGATTGTAGACTTTGGAAGGGGTAGGATGGGGACCCACAGTCCCGTTTATATCAACGGGTCGATGGTGGAAAGGGTCAAGAGCTTCAAATTCCTGGGCGTGCACATCTCTGAAGATCTCTCCTGGTCCGAGAACACTGATGCAATTATAAAAAAGCACATCAGCACCTCTACTTCCTGAGAAGATTACGGAGAGTCTGTATGTCAAGTGCACAGTAGAGAGCATGCTGACTGGTTGCATCGTGGCTTGGTTCGGCAACTTGAGCGCCCAGGAGCGGAAAAGACTACAAAAAGTAGTAAACACTGCCCAGTCCATCATCGGCTCTGACCTCCCTACCATCGACGGGATCTATCACAGTCGCTGCCACAAAAAGGCTGGCAGCATCATCAAGGACCCACACCATCCTGGCCACACACTCATCTCCCCGCTACCTTCAGGTAGAATGTACAGGAGCCTGAAGACTGCAACGTCCAGGTTCAGGAATAGCTCTTCCCCACAGCCATCAGGCTTTTCAACTCAACAAACAAAACTCTAAACATTAATAGCCCATTATCTGTTTATTTGCACTTTATCTGTTTATTTATCTATGTGTGTATATATTTATATAATGGTATATGGACACACTGATCTGTTCTTTATTCATGCTTACTATATTCTGTTGTGCTGAAGCAAAGCATGAATGTCATTGTCCTATCTGGGACACGACAATAAACTCTCTTTAATCTTAAATCTTGAATCTTGCTGAACTTAATTAAAAGGCTAAGTGCAGCTAAATTGTTTATTTTTGTTTCCTTTATTTTATTGACTATATTTATTGTAATCTGTCTATCTATCTATCTATCTATCTATCTATCTATCTATCTATCTATCTATCTATCTATCTATCTATCTATCTATCTATCTATCTATCTATCTATCTATCTATCTATCTATGTGTTTTAATTACTTTTTAAATACAAAAATATATTTTATTTGTATCATTTAAATTTATTTGAACTTTCTGTTTTATGTGAAGATTTTATGTTCTTCTCTCATTTGGCATTTTGTGAAAAGATGGTACGTGGTGCAGCAGGAGAGTTGCTGCCTAACATCGCCTGACACCCGGGTTCGATCCTGACTATGGGTGCTGTCAGTTCGGAGTTTGTACGTTCTCCCCATGACCGCGTGGGTTTTCTCCGGGATCTCCGTTTTCCTCCGACACTTGAAAGACATACAGGTTTGTAGGTTAATTGGCTTGGTATAATTGTAAATTGACCCTAGTGTGTGCAGGTGTGGGGATCGCTGGTCGGTGCGGACTAAATTGAACTAAAGTAAACTAAACAGTTGCCTAATTGAACTAAAGTAAACTAAACAAATAATTCTGACAAACTCGCATGGGCATAGTGAATGGATTGTTAAATGATTTGTGCACGTCCAAATTGTGAATAATTGCTGAGTGACATTGAAGGAGTGGCATCTTCTCCTTTGTGTAAACCATTACCTTTGACAACATATGTTCACATGCTAATAAGCTGGAAATTCCTCACACTTGTCGTACCTGGTATGAGTCTATTGATCTGATAATGGTGGAAATTTCAAATAAACCTATTCATATCAGAAACATTTTATTGAAGTATGTCAGGAAACTGGAGGAGATGAAAGAAGACTGATGTCAAATTCTGTGAACAATTCTCCGTTGCACACAGGCAATTGTTCAGGTGAGAAGCCAGATCTCTGTAACGACAACAATGAGTGAGACATCCTAGGGACAACGCAAAGTGACATGGTTGACACACGATTAAACACCTTTCTTTATGATGCTTTGTTCATGGTCTGCCGCAAGTGAATCACAATTGTACGATTCTATGCACTGAGGAGAAAGAGTATGAGTGGAAACAATGAATTGCAGATGCTGGTTAATACACAAAAGCATACAAAGTGTTGGTGTAACTCAGCAGGTCAGGTAGCATCTCTGGAGAACATGGATAGATGATGTTTCGAGTCGAGACCTTTTTTCAGACACCTGTGGTCACAGGTAAGCAGGGAATAGTAATAAGCAGGGAATAGTAATGCAAAGGAGAGCTGATGGGGTAATTCAACAAGTCAGGCTGCTTGGTTTCCACCATCTGTGGTGGGAAAGATTTGGTCAACATTTTAGGTTGAGACCCTTCATCGGGACTGGGCAGATATTTGTTGCAAGTGCAGTCTCTTGTGCATCTAATATAAAGTCGGGTTGGGAAAGGCCAGCAGTCTGATGTCCTGCTATCACCAGACTTTGAACATAGTAACTAACACAGTGCAGCACTGGTACAGGGCCCTCCTCACAATGTTCATGTCAAACATGATGCCAAGTTAAACTATTCTCCTATAATCTCCATGTGATCCATATCCCTCCAATCTCTCATGTACATGTGCCTATCTGAAAGCCTCCTAAATGTCACTAGTTAAATGCCAAAATGATGGTCTCCTCCTTGTGTATGGGTGTTTATTCTTAGTTTAGCTAGTTTAGTTTATTGCCACATGTACCGAGGTACAGAGAAAAACTTTTTGCTGTGTGCTGTCCAGTCAGTGGAAAGACTATATGTAATTACAATCGAACCATCCACAGTGCACAAATACAGGATAAAAGGAATAATATATAGTGCAGGATAAGGTCCAGTTAAGTCCGATTAAAGATAGTCCAAGGGCCTCCAATGAGGTAGATAGTAGATCAGGATCACTCTCTAGTTGTTGATAGGATTGTTCAGTTGCCTGATGACAGCTGGGAAGAAACTGTCCCCGAATCTGGAAGAATGCTTTTTCACAGTTCTGTACCTCTTGCCTGATGGGAGAGGGGAGAAGACCGTGGTCAACTCTTCCTTGATTATGCTGGTGCCCTTGCTGAAGCAGTGTGAAGTGTAGATGGAATCAAGGGAAGGGAGATTGGTTTGTGAGATGGTCAGGGAATGATTTCAGGAGAAAATGGGAATGAAGTTGTCCCATTCCAACAGAATGTATTATGACTGATAGTAGAGAGACATGTACTGATTGTAGTTGCAGTCTACATAATAGGAATAAAGTACACGTTTGAAATAAAAATATGACAAATGGTCTTCAGCATACAGCCCTCCCTCCCTGCATGTTCTCATTCCTGATCCACTCTCCCAGTCTGGCCAGCCGTTCCTGAGCCTCACCAGAATATGTGTCCCCTTCCTGACACTTGGCTCTGGCCGGACTCCTAAGCATGTCCTCAGTCCCCAGCTCTTCTGCAAAACTAACTCACTGGATGTGGAGAGGATATTTCCACTAGTGGGAGAGTCTAGGACCAGAGGCCATAGCCACAGAATAAAAGGATGTACCTGTAGAAAGGAGATGAGGAGAAATGTCTTTAGTCAGAGGATGGTGAATCTGTGGAATTCATTGCCACAGCCGGCTGTGGAGGTCAAGTCATTGTGTATTTTTAAGGTGGAGATTGAGAGATTCTTGATCAGTATGGGTGTCAGGGATTATGGGGAGAAGGCAGGAGAATGGAGTTGAGTGGGAAAGATAGATCTGCCATGATTGGATGGCAGAGTAGACTCGATGACCGAATGGACGAATTCTGCTGCTAGAACTTATGAACTTGGCCGTGTCCACACAGTGACCGCACCCCTGATCTTCAGTCTTGACCGCTCACCTTAGGATGCACCTAACCTCAGATCCACCTGCAAATATAATTTAGTTACTGACCCCTGGTGAAACTAAAACTAAAACAATTATGAAACTAAACAATTCTCTGCACTTCATTCCGAGAAGGATGCTGTACCAGTCCCTGAAGTAGGACAGATTAGTGCTGACTAATTATCACCTAATTAGTCTATCATCACCAGGAACATGATAGAAGGTGTTGCTGACAGTCATTAAACAGCACTTACCCTTCAATAGCACCTGCTCACTGACATTCAGTCAGGGTTCTTGAGACCATTAAGTACCAGACATCATCAAAGCCTTGGTCCAAATACAGACTCAAGAGTTAAATTCCAAGAAGTGAGAGTGTTAGCTCTTGACATCAAGGCAGTACTTGACTGATGATGGCATCAATGAGCCCTGATTAAACTGGTCAGTGCCAACAAGAGATGGTGTTACACTTTTTGGAATCACACATTACATAAAGAATTGGTTACAAGATGAATGTGACTATTGGAAGTCAATTAGCTGCAGAGCATTATTACAGGAGTTCTCTGGGAGAATGTCGGTCCAATCATCTTCAGCTTCATCATCTGTAATCTGAAAACTGTAACCTCCAGGTTCAGGACCAACGTCTTCCCAACAATTATCAGGCTATTAAACACTGAAACCTCCAAATAGGCTCCAAACTATTTTGGCTTAGGGACATTATTTTTGATTTTGCATTATTAATGTCTAATTATTTGTGTTATATATAGAAGACTGTTGAAGTGATAAGTTGAGGATGTCAGCAAAGACTGTAGAATGGATGACTTCATTTGTTGAGGAGCTATGTAAAGCAATCATCATGAGTTAGATAGAGCTCTAGGGGCTAGTGGAATCAAGGGATGTGGGGAGAAGGCAGGCACGTGTTATTGATTGGGGACGATCAGCCATGATTACGGTGAATGGCGGTGCTGGCTCGAAGGACCGAATGGCCTCCTCCTGCACATATTTTCTATGTTTCTATCAGCAAACACCCCTATTTCTCAACGTCCCCATCTGCTTCAAATAAACCTCCATTATTCCAGTCCTCAAGAAAAATGAAGTGGCCTGTCTCAAAGACGTGCAATCAAATCTCATGGTGCTCCACAGGGTGGAGGGGGATCGTTTGATGATCCTGGAGGATTCTGAGGCAAAGAGCGTGGCTTGCAGACTCTTCACCTCTCAGAGTCTCTCCATCACATCCACCCCCTTGACTGCAGAAGGAGGAGATGCTGCAAGTCTAGCCAGAGTTGGCACTATTGCCTCTGACCATATCCCACCTGGACGGTCTCCCTCAGATGGTCACGTCGCAGTTTATTTATTTTTTATTTTTTTTGACATCGGTTGGAAGCTGCATACCAAATCTCGTTGCACTGATGTGCAATGACAATAAAAGATATTATTATTATTATTATTATTATTATTATTATTATTATTATTATTATTATTATTATTATTATTATTATTATTATTATTATTATTATTATTATTATTATTATGCTTTCTGAACACCTTTAAGGATGGTGAACCTTTTGATGTTCTCCTTAGTTGCTTCAAACCAGTATTTCATGGAGTCAAAGAGGGACTTCTTGGTTCTGCAACATGCGTAGTTACTCTTTAGCTCTCCAATGTTCATTGGGGTCAGCAGTATGACATTTAACTTCCACATTACCCCAGCCGATTTTCTGATCCTCCTGCAGGTGACAGGAAACCTGAAAGAGGCAGTTGTCAGAGAAGAACCCCAGCGTGGGTTCAGTGTGGTCTGACCATGATGGCCTTCGATGTATGGAGGAAGTTTAACCAGGGCCAGGCTGAGCCATCTGCTCTCGACCAGGTGAATTGCAGCTATACTCTGCCTGCAGATTTGCTAAAAGCATCGCTCAGCATTGCATCTTTAACCGCAGAAGCCTGGACATATGCATCCAATGTCATGTGCTGAGAGTTTAGATGCCATTCTGTGTTTCGGAGTCACACATAACATCTGTGCTAACCACAGGCTTTACCTGCAGAAGAAAACGTCAAAACTCCTGTGAAACCTATTTCAGCACAATTTTACAGGAATACCCCTGAGCATGTCTCACATCAGTGTTTTAAATCTGACTCAGGTAGTTCTCTTAACTAACTTACTTAATTGACTCTTCCCCAACTTTAACTCTGACTTCGATATAAAATTTGCCTCATTCACCTTAAAGCCAAGCTCTCCAGTCTTTGCAGCTTCTACCCTTGGAAAAGGGTTTCCGCTCTCTACCCTGAAGAAGTTCCTAATAATAATGCAAAAGCTAAGAATGAGATGTCCTTTGTTCAAAACAGAGATGCCTTTTGTTCAGCGTAGATCAACTGGCATGCTCCAGAGATTCACAACTCATGTCATACAATACATGACACTTCGCTGAACTTGCTGGACAATTTGCTCATTAACAAATATCCGCATCATTAACATGCAATTACATTTCTAGAATGATTTGTCTCCTTAAAAGTCAACTTTGACATTATCAAAAACCTGACGGGGGATCAGTATATGTAGAACTGGTTGTTATCAACACAGAGTAGCAAGTGTTATTTTTAGATTTAAGATTTAAGGGCCTGTCCCACTTACGTGTCCTTGGCACGCAAATTACGCGACAACGTGGTCGCGTTGAGGTGCATGGGCATCGTATGGCCGCGCGAGGCTGGTCCCACTTAGAAGCACGGAGGGGTATGTAGTTGTGCGCAACATCGCGTGGGGCTCCGAAATGTTTGTATTGAACGAAATCTTCGTGCGCCAACGGCCTGTCGCGGAATTGACGGCCAAAGTGGGACAGGCAACGTCTCTCCTTCAACAGCAGCAGAAGCAGGCAAACAATCGCTGAACTCGGCATGGGGCTCATGGCCGTTGCGATCCGGATCCGCCACCACTTCTACTCCCAGAGCGCGGCCAAGAAAATTGAAGATGGACACAAAATGCAGGAGTAACTCAGTGGGACCAGCGGCATCTCTGGAGAGAAGCAATGGGTGACGTTTCGGGTCAAGACCCTTCTTTTCAGACCGAAGAAGAGTCTCGACATAAAACGTCACCCATTGCTTTAGTAATTTGCGTGCCAAGGACACGTAAGTGGGACAGGCCCTTTAGAGATACAGCGTGGAAACAAGCCCTTTAGTTTAGTTTAGCTTAGAAATACAGCATGGAAACAGGCCCTTCGGCCCATCGGAACCGCGCCAACCAGCGATCCCCGCACATTAACACGATCCTACACCCACTAGGGACAATTTTTACATTTACCAAGCCAATTAACCTACAAACCTATATGTCTTTAGAGGGTGGGAGGAAACCGAAGCACCCGCAGAAAACCCACATGGTGATAAGGAGAACGTACAAACTCCATATAGATAGTGCCTGTAGTCAGGTTTGAGCCCGGGTCTCCGGCCTGGAAGGCAGCTGCTCTACTGCTGTACCACTATTCTCGGAGTAAAGCTAAACAATGTCTGTTACCCC
The DNA here is from genome assembly GCF_010909765.2 of Amblyraja radiata. NCBI lineage: Eukaryota > Metazoa > Chordata > Chondrichthyes > Rajiformes > Rajidae > Amblyraja > Amblyraja radiata. Next base: position 39,198,910 of record NC_045959.1, read on the forward strand.
AGATTTTGAATGTTCCTTCAGCAACACATTTAGAGGAAACTCCAATTGTAGTTGCCTCATTAGTACAATTTCCTTCCTAAGATGTTAACCCCCGACATTGCACACTTGCTTCTGAATCACAAGCTGTAAGTTCAGGTCCCACCCGAGAGAATTCAGTAGACGATCTTGAGTAGCACATCACTGCATTAGTGAGAACAAGCTGTATCATCATAATTCTCGTAGAGCAGTACCAGGCCACAACTATGCAACTATATGAGGTTTCTCATTTGTCTCAATCAGCATATTACTCGATTTCTTTTCACTTCCTGTGTTGTCAAGCCAATTTTAAATATCTCTATGCTAATCTCCTTCACCTTTTGTAGCAGTAAGGTCAACTTCCTAACTTTTCCTGAATTGTTTAACAGATTTCCTAGAGACTATATTGAAGATTTTGATGTAAGTGGAAATTCCCTGTGCACATTAACACAGGGGCGGTAAACCCAGGGGGGCCAGAGGGGACATAGAAACATAGTAACATAGAACATAGGTGCAGGAGTAGGCCATTCGGCCCTTCGAGCCTGCACCGCCATTCAATATGATCATGGCTGATCATCCAACTCAGTATCCCGTACCTGCCTTCTCTCCATACCCCCTGATCACTTTAGCCACAAGGGCCACATCTAACTCCCTCTTAAATATAGCCAATGAACTGGCCTCAACTACCTTCTGTGGCAGAGAGTTCCAGAGATTCACCACTCTCTGTGTGAAAAATGTTTTTCTCATCTCAGTCCTAAAGGATTTCCCCTATATCCTTAAGCTGTGACCCCTTGTCCTGGACTTCCCCAACATCGGGAACAATCTTCCTGCATCTAGCCAGTCCAACCCCCCATGTTTTGAGAGGTGGGGGACATCCCCCCCAACTTTTTGTCATCCGGATTTTAAAATCTCCGCTTTCCGCGAGACAGTGGAGGTGGGACTGCTGATTGAGGGCGCCGATTGGATGAGAGAGACGTTGGTCAGCAGGCAACGGGGGCGGGACATGATGATTCAGCGCGATGATTGGAGGAGGGAGGAGTGCGGGGGAGGGGGTGGGACTGAGGATAGAGTTTGGTGATTGGAGCAGGGACTGGCTGCCCTCCTCTAACGCTGTGGAAACCCAGTGCTTCCTATCTCCCCAAACGAAATCCATCAGCCTGTTCTTTAAAGCATTTGCAAAGATAGAGAGGGGTACAAGAGCAGCCAGCCGGTACCATAACATGGAGGCCACCAGCTGGTTTATGACCATCATCCTACCCTGGAAAGAATGAACTCCAAGCAGGCCTGGCCAGCTCCAGCCAGGTCGCCGGCCAAGCATCCTCAGTGGAACTCTGGTAAACCCCCAGATAGAGGAGGTGCGTGGTGCTCCACGCATACAATGTCATCTCCTCCGGCAGGGAGTCTACCTGCCACTGACCCACTAAAAGTCCAGAGCACTTACTCCAGTTAATTCTGGCAGATGATGCAGCCGAGAAAACCTTCTGGCAATCACGCATCCTCCGCAGGTCACCAGGGTCAGTGAATGTAAGGAGTACATCATCGGCATACGCCGAAAGAACCACCTCCACCTCCGGTCCTTGTCGAGCCAGTCAACCGCCTCCGAAGAAGACACAGGAACGGCTCCACACACACCGAGTACAACTGACCAGACATGGGACACCTCTGGCGTACCCCCTCCCAAAATGAATGGGAGCCAACAACACACCATTAACCTTCATGAGACACTCCACTGCAGCGTACAAAAACCGGACCCGGGCTACAAAATGCGGTCCAAATCCGAACGCTTGCAGCGTCCAGAAGAGGTAGTCATGATCTACCCTGTCAAAAGCCTTCACCTGATCAAGAGACAGAAAAGCAGCTGACTGACCAGTACCCTGAGATAGATGAATCAGGTCCCTAACCAGGTGGATGTTATTCTGAATGGACCGGCCAGGGACTGTATAGGACTGGTCAGGGTGCATCAGTTGGGACAGCATGGAGCCCAGGCGATTTGCCATCACCCATGCAAAAACTTTGTTCTCTGTACAGAGGAGAGAGACCGGACGCCAGTTCTACAACAGGCGGAGTTCACTCTTCTTGGGCAGCAAGACAACGACTGCCCTACGCCATGAGAGGGGCATCTCCCTGGTCGCCAGGTTCTCCCCCAGGACCTTCATGTAATCACCCCCCAGTGTATCCCAGCAGGCTCTAACAAATTCTACCATCAACCCATCCAGCCCAGTGGACTTGCCCCACCTGAGCTGGTGCAAGGCATGAGTCAACTCTTCCAATGATAAGGGGTCATCAAGAAGATCGGACACCTCCCTATCTACAGTCAGTAGACCCTCCCACAGGTCCCACTGAGCCTCCCCGCTGAATCTATCTGTGGAGAACAGGGACCCATAAAAGGACCGGACTAAAGCACTCATCCTCTCTGGATCTGTGACAGAGGGGCCAACATCTGCGAGCAGCTCAACGAGCTGTTTGCGGGCTCCCTGCCCTTTCTCCGGAGAGAAAAAGAAAGGTGATGCATGGTCCAGATCGCCTCACGTAAGCGCCTAAGGACCGCTCAAGCAGCAGGTTCCTCAAAGCATCCTTCTTCTCCTAATACTCTCCCCACCCTCAGGAGTCCTCACGAATCCGACCCAGGCGAGACTCTGCGTCGACTAACTCCCTCTCAAGCCTCTCGACCGCTGAGTTCCGCTTTCCGGTCGACCCCCACGTGTATTCCTTACAAAAGAGATGGATGTGAGGTTTCCCCACATCCCACCACTGCCTAAGGGTAGAGAAGCTCCTCTGCCTCTCTCTCCACTTCACCCAAAACCGACTGAATGACTCCCGGAAACACCGATCCTCCAGCAGCCAGTTATTAAAATGCCAGTACGCTGACTCAGCCCACGCTCAAGGTCATTGTCAGAGTTTGAAGGACTACAGCTCACTCACCCCACTGCACAAGCCAGCCCCATCACTCTCCCCCTCCTCCAGCATGACACCACCCCCAGGATCAATGTCGAGGGAGGGTCCCGTTACCCCTGTCAGCAACGAGCTGTCCGGTGAAAGGCCAGAGTCCTGCACTCTCCCACGTCTGAGCCTGGGTAAGAAAAAAACAAGAGGCACCCCCAGGCCTGTGGTGCGTAGGCACCCCCGGAATCCGAAAGAGGGTCACAACCCGAAACAGCCCCGACCCCCACAGCACCCAGAGTACCCGCTCCATTGGCAACACCCAGAGAGCCTCCACCCTCCACCACCAGGGGAGCAACCTCACTAAGACCCACTGAAAGAGCTGGTGCTTTTGGAATCTCCCCTACTACCTCGGCCGGTGTGGCAGCACACCCCACAGCACCTCCATAGGCTCTAATTAGGAGCACAGACTGGAACATTGGTACTCCCGAGCTTCCCCCTTCGGGCTGACTCTGCTCAATCCCCATCCCGGGGACACATTTCCAGGGGAGCCAACCCCAACAGCTGGCGTGTCAACACCCACAGAAGGCCTCTGAAACGAGGGGACCTCCTCAGACCCAGAAGACACACTCCCAGGGAAGCTAACCTCAATAACCGGTGCCCGGAACACCCCTGAGACGAGGGGACAACCACCGGTCCAGAAGACACAATTCCAGGGGAGTCATCCCCAGTAACTGGTATGGTAACACCCACAGAAGGTCCCTGAAACAGAGGCCCAACCTCTGGCCCAGAAGACACCAGTTCATGGCCACCATCCTCAACAGGGGTGGAAGGTGTCGATGTAGGCGTCCCCTTTACTTTGGGCGCACAACCTGCTCTCCCTCTCCAGGCGCACTCCTTCTTTTAGTCCCACTGGCATGCGGCGGTACGGTGACCTCCATAAAGGAAGGGTCTTTCCTCCCCTGCCCCCTTCTGAACCACCTCAGCTCCTTGCTGAGCCTCACCAGGTGCGTCTTGGACCTCACTGGGGCCAACAGGAACCCCGTGGGTGGGCTCAGGTTTGGGCAACGGCTCATCCACTTGCGATTGACCTGCTTGGAGGAGTTTTCTCCTCTTCTTAGACCTCTTTTTCCTCTGCACCACCCAATCCCCCTCTCCCCCTTCGCCCTTCCCCTGCGCCTCGCTGTCAACCACTACCACAGGTTCAGGATGTAGGGGGAGGGGGCCATCACTGCCCCGGATTACCGAGGCGGAACTAATAGCCCCAGCCAAATCATCAGTACCACCACCGCGCCACCAAGTCATGTCGGGCTACCCCGGGCCGATGCACTAGAATTTCTAGCAGCGGCCTGGTGATTGGGACAATCCCTGCGGAGATGCCCAAACTCTCTGCACGCATGACACCGTGCCTCTCCCCAACTCCAATACACGCGGTGGGGGGCACCCCGATGCTCCACAATGAAGCTCCCCTCAGCGCCCAACCCCTCTTCCACCTTCATGAGAACCCGCCTCTTGAAACTCAAGACCCCTTTTTCATACGGGTCATTCCCGGGGTGCATAAGCCTAGTAAGCTTAGACCCCACCTCCCCAATCTTTTCCAAGTGTGGAATAATTTTTGCATCCCGGAGAAACGTGGGACAATTCCGCAGGAGAACCGGTTTCACAGTGGACACCCACGGTTCCACCAGTATAAAGACCCGCTCCACTGTGAGCCTCCTCTCCAACGCTAGGACCACATCCTCCTGGGACTTTAATATCATCCCAACCTTCCCTCTTGCAATCTCGGAAGAGGCAATAACATTGCTCTTGAAAAGGTCATGCAAGCCCTTCACTATTGCACGCCTGCTCCACAGGAACCCAGTTTGGACTGAGATCCCGTATATATCGCCATCCAAGTCAACATAAGGCTCATCCTCGAATGGCCCTGAAACCACAGCCGAAGCCACAGCTGCATAATTCCAAGCCCGAGACCGAGCCCCCGCCATCATGACAGTGGCACAAACCAGCTCCAGGAACACCAGCCTCAGCACAAAGGCGATCTCAGAGACAGTCACACTGGATAAGCAGCATAAGCCGTTTCCTCCAGCCCAAGTAAGGAAAGTCCCCACGCTCAACTCCATAGCTGAGAGCAGCTTATGGGAGGCTCTTTAAAGCCCTTCCGAAGTTTCCGGAAATTGCCGGAAGCGAAAAGTACTTTCTTCTTATTAAGCCCAAGCAGCTTCTCTGTGCAAAACGGTATGGGGGCAAAGAATCGGTGCTAGAAACGTCAAAGACACCGAAGTCTTTTCTACCCTCGATCTCCAGGCACTCTTGGCATTGTTTTTTACATTGAGGTACCGGAGACAAAGGTAAGGATGAAATGCTGAATCCTAACAAATTACTTGTGTGTTCGCAGATGTGCACAATTATTCACATTGAGAAAAATGTCAAAACCCTATAGATGCTGCAGAGAAGGATGATTGCAAAGGTATCTTGATCTGCAAGTCTAACCATCCCAGAAGGTAGAGCACTGATGTAGAAAGTAGTTCAGAAACATGTTGGATACTTGATTTCATTAGTTGGGGAACAAAATATAAGAGCAGAGGGGTACAACTTTATAAAATACTTGTTAAACCAGGAGGCTGTGGGGATAGGCATTTCTGAATGAGGTATACAACATTCAGATTCAGAATAAGTTTATAGCCATATACCACAGGGTCAAATGAAATTCCTTGTTTGCATGAAGCTCACAGTGTAAACAATAAATGCAATAAATAATAAGGGCAATACAAAGACATAGATAGAATAAATAGTAAGAAACCTTTTATTCCCCAAAGCGTAAGTATACAAAAGAGCACAAGTTGATGTTAAGAATTTTGGAGGGGAACTGACAATTTTTTTTTCACCCATAGAATGATTAGATGTGGAATCTTCAGCCTCGGGAGATGTTGAAGCAAGTACTCTCACAACAATGGAGACATATCTAGATGAGCATTCAAATCACCAAGGCATAAACATCTGTGTGCCAAGTCCTGTAAAGTATGTATTCAAATGTGACCATTGTATATGTATTCAATGGTCAGCGTGAATACACAGTGCAGGGCCCCCGCCATCAAGACAGTGGCACAAACCAGCTCCAGGAATACCAGCTCCAGCTCCATGTCATGTAGTTCCGTGTCATGCTTCGTGACAGCATGACACGGAACCTCAATTGATAAGAGAAGGGGAAATTAAAGGAAGATGTACTTGAGGATTTTAAACTAATAACATTTTCAATTATCATAACATTTTCAACTAATAATGTGAAACAGTTTCAATGTCAGAAAAAATTGCCAGTCAAAATGGACACAAGGCCATTCATAACTCAAGGAAAGAGACCTGTTGGTTGATTTCTTCTGAGGATGTCAGTGGTGTGTGGAACATTTGTGAAAATGAAATGTTTGGGTATTGATTTGTGTTAAAATACATATCAAGACCAATGACTTGAAAGATTGAGTAAGAATGTGACTGAAAGTGATGTTTTATGCTACAAATGAAATTTGAGTCAGTAAACCAAGATATTTACCTTGTTCAAATTTGATATTCTTACCCGGAGTATTCATTATAGTTTGATAATGCAGAAATTGTTTTACATTTATCATGTTTTTTCAGCCTTTTCTTATCCTTTTAATAACTTCTCAAAGTGTTGACAACCATGGAACATCAATAAATCCATTTGTGGTGCACTCTGCATAGATTTATTTTGTATGTTAAAACAAGATTTTATTGAAAACCCATTTCTTAGCTGTATATCATCTAATCCATAAGGCAATCGTGCAATTTCATAGTATTTTCTTTGCACTTTTGTATTAGTTTTAATCTTTGACTAATTACATCAAAACAATGGCAAAAACAAAATGTTATTGCTTGGTATATTGAAGGATATAACACTATTCATGCATATAAAGTTACCTGCAAATCATTTGATGTTATGTTTTAGAATGTACATGTGATTCCTAATAAAATGAAGGACACAAGGACACTCAATCTCATGAAGAAGTGTGATAGAGACCACGTCAGTTATTATTATCTACAGTCAACCTGAGTTCTATCCTGCCATTAGCCTCCGGTTTTACAGGTATGGCAGCTGTATATGAAGGACATGCTCTCCAAAATGTCCTTTAAGAAGGGAATCGGGAATTGGATCCAATTGCCCCACACAACCATTAATAGTGCAGCAATCAATGGGTGAGAAAAAAAGAGCTCCGTGTCAAGTTTGGAGAGTGGCAGCGTTGCTGATTCCCTGCTAATGGCCTCTCTACAAGTCTCCAACACACCTCTTCTTCATGGGCATGCCTTTCGGGCCTTTTACCCTCTGTTCACTTTTTCATTTCCAATTATCTTCGTTACCTCAACCGTCTCATCTTTCCCACTCCCCTCAGCCACTCCAACTCATCCCCTCCAAACCTGCAGCTCTCCACTTACTTTGCCCCAATCCCAACTGAGTCATCAAACACCGAAACAAGGATAGTGCTGGTGTGGTCTGGTGGGCAGACTTCTACCTTCATCAGCAGGTCTCAGATGTCTCCTCATACATACTTCTGGACCATGACGCCACTGCCACAGAACTCATCATATCGGGAGATTTCCCCTTCACAGCCTCCAACCTGATGATGCCACAACTCCCTCACTTGTCACTTCTATCTCTTACTCAACATCCACCAACATGACTATCCTGGAGTACAAGTTCAAATTCAAGTTCATATTTATTTGTCACATGCACCAATTAAGGTACAGTGAAATTAGTTAATATGCAGCCATACAAACAAAAAGAGTACAATACACAATAGAATGTAACATAAACATCCACCACAGTGGAATCAACATTCTTCACTGTGAAGGAAGGCAATAATATTCAGTCAATCTTCCTCCTTTGTTCACCCGTGGTCGGGACCATGAACCCTCCATAGTCGCTGCTACAGACGGCCCGATGTACAATCCCTCTCGTCGTGATGATCGAAACCCTGACGTCAGAACGGATCGGAACACACTCTCCACGACTTGGAGTTCCCGAATCGGCCACTTTCTTACCGAAGACCGTGGCTTCATGACGTTGTAGGCCGCAGGCCGATGGTCGGAGCACTTGTTCAGGCTATACCCAGTAGGGGATCGTCCCACTCCGCGATGGAAAGTCCACTCCATGCCTGCGGCTAGAAGCTCCGCAGACCACGGCTTCACGATGTTATAGTCCGCAGTCTAGCAGTCGGAGCACTTCTTCTGGCGATCCCTAGCAAGGGATCACACCGCTCCACGATGGTAAGTCTGGGCTGCACCTACTACTGCAGCTCTGGGCCGGTCTCTGAGAAAGGCCGCACCAATCCAGTTGTTGGGCCATGAGGGGGGCGAAAATGTGACAATGAGAAATATTTCAGTCGAGGTAACTGACTGTAAAACGCTTTCCCTATTCCCCTCCAACACCCCCCACACTAAAACATACATTTAAACATACATTTAGACACACTAAAAAACAACAATTTGAAAGGACGAACACGCTTTGTACACGAACACGAACTCAGATAGAAACAATGCACCACATAAACTGGCTCTATGACCCACAATGCCCACACCAAACCTGGTACTGATCTGCCTGCACATGATCCATATCCCTCCATTTCCTGCATTTCCATGTACCTTTCTAAAAGTATCTTAAATGCCACTATTATATGTCTCTGATGTTCCAGAGAAAATCTCCAAACTGTCCAAACTCTCATTATAACCAATATCCTCCAATCATCGCATTAATCTGGCAAACCACTTCTGCACTTTGTCCAAAGCCTCCAGATCCTTCCTGTAATACAATACTCCAAATGTGGCCTAACCAAATTCCTGTAGACTTGCAACATGCCTTCCTGACCTTTATACTCTATAAGACCAATAAAGGCAAGGATACCATATGCAGTATTTACAACTCCATCTAATATGTTGTCAATTACAGAAAATTACGGATTTGGACCCCAAGATCCTTCTGTACATCAATGATGTCAAAGGTTTTGGCATTAACTGTATATTTTCTACTTACATTTGACCTCTCAAAGTGCAACATTTCACACTTGCTCAGATTAAATTCCATCTACCATTTCTCCTCCCATTTCTGTAGCTGATCTTTACCCTGTTGTATACCTTGACAGCCTCCCTTACTGTCTATATGCACAAACAACAAAGGCCCCAACGCAGATTCCTGCAGAACTCTCCTGTGATACAGAAGTCCAGCTGGAATAGCATCCTTCCACCACAACTCTCAGTCTTCTATGACAAACCGGTTCTCAATCCACATGACCAAGTCACCCTGGAACCCATGCATCCTAATCTTCTGGATCAGCCTACCAATAGGGACTATGTCAAAAGTCTTACCAAAATCCACGTAGACAACATCCACTGCACTACCCTCATCGATCAGCTTTGCCACTTTCTCAATCACTTTCATCACCTCCTCAAAAATCCCAACCAAGTTCGTAAGACATGGCCTGCCATGAACAAAACAATGTAGACTGTCTTTATTTAGCCAATTCTCTTCAAAATGCATATGAATCTTGCCCTTAAGACTTCACTCCAAATGCTTCCCTACCACTAATGTAAGCCTCACAGGGGTACACATTCCTCGATTATCTCAACTTTGCTTCTTAAACAAAGAAGCAACATTAGCTTCTCTCCAATCCTCCAGGACCGTGCCTGTGACTGGAGAAGATGTAAAGACCTCCAACAAAGCCCTTACAATGTCCTTTATTGCCTCTCTCAATAAATTGGAATAGATCCCATAAGGCCCTGGTGTTTTACCACTTCAATCTTCAAGAGCCCCAACACCTCCTCCTTCTTGATCTCAAACTACTCGAGCATATTATTGTTGCCCACATTAATCTTACTTGCCTCTATGTCCTTCACCTTGGCAAATACAGGTGCATTTAGTATTTAGTACCTCACTTACATTCTTTGACTCCAAAGATAAATTCCCTCCTTTATCATTCTCCCTGGTTACCCTTTTGTTTGTAATGTACGCTAAAAAGCTTTGGGATTTTCTTTCACCTGACTCTTGGCATTGTAATTTCCTCTTGAGTTATTTCCTGCATGCTTTCTATACCTCAAAGGTCCTGTCTGATTTCATCTTTCTAAGCCCTGCATAGGCTTCTTTTTTTTTCTCAAAACCTCAAAATGTACAATCTCTTTGGTCGGTCCACTTACCTTCGTCCTTCATCCTTACTGGAACATGGTGGTCCTGAAGTCTGATCATCTTCTAGCATCATATTCTAGCACTGGCAGTCTTTGTATCACTACTTATCACCCTCCAGCAGTGGTCTCCACCTCCACCTTCATCCTTCCCTCCTCTACCTGGCTCCACCTAGCATTTCTTCCCCTGTCTGCATCCACCTATCACCCACCAGTCCCAATGGTGCCCTGTGTACTGAATGTGTTAAAACAGTGGATGTATGGAACCAATAATACTCTAAATGCATAGATGGATGTGAATATAAAGAAATACATTATTTGCATTTATTTTGTAGATATTTTAACAAATGATGTTCATTCATTTGAGAAAAGACGCTGGGCCTATTGCTTGTTCTTTTCAATGTCAGATTCAATCACATCTGTGCTGCTGTGTTCAATATTCTCAGGCAACCATCTGCCAAACCACTGTCCTATATAAGAACATCTAGAATTCCAACTAAACGGTAAATTGAAAGTTATTTACTTGCTGAGTGTGGAGCTGGGAAAAGTCAAAGTGATACTTCTGAAATTACATTAAATTTCTGGAGGACTGCTGGTTTGTACGTCCCCACCTGTCCTACCAGTGTCCTTGCCAGCCACTGACCCAGCCAAACATTTGGACTCACATTAACTCCTCTGCCGGCATGCCAACAACTCTGATGAGTGATCTACTTCTGAAATTGAGAATATTTATCCTTTCTGGTAACATTCCAACATTCTATTTGCTCTTTTATTCGCAGCCAGCACAATGCAGAACCAAATTGCCAAATTACCTATTGCACAGGAAGGGATCTACACTAAACACCAAGAGAATATATGGTGAAACTCTGCAGAGAAAGCCTTCACCTTGAAGCAATGAAACCTGGGGAATAAATGGCCATATGATTAAATCTGATATCTTCTGGCAAAAGAAGAAAAAAAAGTCTCTGGAAAATAATTTTGTAACATGATTCTGATAAGTTGTCCTCACTGATCGTAGAGCCCAAAGTGCAATAGTCACTCACTGGATCAGGTTACGTCTCAGGAGGTCATGGATAGCTGACATTTTGGGTCAGGACCCTTTTTCAGGCTGATTCTAAAGTGGGAGAGAAAGCTGAAAAGTGGTGGGGTTGGGACACAGCACGGCAGGTTTAATTTAGTTTAGTTTAGTTTAGTTTTAGTTATTTGGAGATACAGTGGGGAAACAGGCCCTTCGCCCCACCAAGTCTATGCCAATGAGCAATCACGCACACTAGTTCTATTCTACATACTGAGAACAATTAACAGAAGCCAATTAACCTACAAAACCACACGGCTTTGGATTGTGGGAGGAAACCGGAACATCCATAGAAAACCCAAGCAGTCGCAGGGAGAATGTACAAACTCCATACAGATCAAAGCCGGGGTAAGGTAGCAACTCCACCGCTGTGCCACTGTACAACCTCTACGTGATAGGACGTAAAGATTTGGAGCCAATGAGCTGGTTAGGCAGCATCCCTGGAGAAGATGGCTAGGTGATATTTTGGGTTGGGACCCTTCTTCAGATGGAGTTACTCCAGCAAGCTATAGTGGATACAGGTGAGAAGGATGTGTGGATTGGCAGATGGGTTATCAAAGTTTAGAGATGAAAAGGAGAGAAAGGGTGACTAAAGAATGACAAAAGGGACAAGAGGAGACAAAAATGAGACAAAAGGGAGAGAAACGTTAGGAAAAAGGAGATGGTGGAGGGATGGTGTTTGTAGATTGGCTATTGCATGCTAGCCAATTAGAATGCTTAGTAATTATAACTCCACCTAATTATAACATTCATAGTGTAAGAACTCACCCACTGCCTGCCTGTAGCTGCAGTAGTGAGAACATGTGATGTACTGCTTAGATGATAATGACCTGACCAATAAAGATGCTTGTGCTTCAACCTGTGTGAGATTAAGCTCTTTACAGTGGTGGTGGGTTTAGGATTAGGATTAGGGTTAGGACATGCATCTACATTTATTGATCATTTGCTTCATATCAGAACACTTGAGTGTAAAATACATTTACATTCTTACATTCAGGTTGGATGGGAGAGGGCACTGAGAGGGATAGACTACTCTCTATCTCCCTCCTCCACCACTTCATGCCTTTTACAACAATTCTGGCATCAACCCATCAAGACTCTTCAATGCCGTCTCCCACATCTCCTACACCCGAGCGTTTTCTCCACCTCAGAATATGGGGAATGCTCCAATCCAAGTTTCTCATTACCCTAACTGCAATAAATTTGGAATTCATTTCTTTAGTGGTGTACAGCTATTTCTATTTCCCTGCTCCTATTTTGCATGATTTTATGTTAAACAACACTGTTGAAGTAATTTTAGCGGAAGAACATTGATGGTTCAAGAAAGTAACAAACTGCAAGTAGTGGGTGCATTGAGTGAGCTGGCAGAGGAGGTAGTTGGGGCAGCTGCAATAACACCATTTAAAAGGTATTTGGACAGGTACATAGATAGGAAAAGCTTAGAGGATATGGGCCAAACATATGGGCAGATGGACATTGACATGTGCAAATTGGGTCGAAGAACCAGTTTCCACGCGGTATGACTCTTTAAATCAGTAACTCGAAGATGTGATCTTGCTGGTTATGCCAATGACCTGCAGAAATAAAATAAATTGATTGCCCCACTTGCAGGCCCAACCTTGGATCACAGTCTGTTAACTAAAGTCTGATCTTCTGTTGCAGAAGTAGCAGAGGTTTCCCAATATCAAATAAAGCTCAGATTTCAACGACACTAGGATCATCTGCAAAGTTCACACACAATAATTCTCTTAAATAATATCTGGAGCACATCTCTGGAGAAAATGAATAGGTGACATTTCGGGACGAGACCCTTCTTCAGAGCAGGGTCTCGACCCGAAGCGTCACCTATTCCTTCTCTCCAGAGGTGCTGTCTGACCCGTTGTTACTCCAGCTTTTTGTGTCTATCTTTGATTTAAACCAGCATTTGCAGTTTCTTCCTACACATCTCGAGCCGCCTTCTTCAATGAGAGATGGAAGCAGAGACTTTGAATGCTTTTACTGCAGAAAGGTAGATGGACAGGTAATAATTAAAGAGGTGAAAGGTCAGCTGGGATACTAGATGCAAAAATGGTGGTTACAATCAGGTGGCCATGGTCTTATTAAGTGCTGGAGCAGGCTTGAGAGGTCAAGTGGCTGTTACTCATATGTTCATATAATTGCAATGCTTTTAAATGTCTGAAGTCATCTTCTTAGGCAGTCCATCAGGATTGAGAATGACTTAAGATAGACACAAATAACTGAAGTAACTGGCTTTTCGACTGATACATGAATATGTAGGGAATGGAAGGATATGGAGTACGTGTAGGAAGAAGGGTTTAGTTTAATTTAGCATCATGTTCAACTCAGACATCACGGACCAAAGGGCCTGAACTGAGCTCTTCTGTTTTATGGTAAATTCTTGATGTCGGTCCTTCTCTGACATTTTCCACGGTAATATAAGTGTAAAAAATATTGCTCTTACAAATAGGATAACAGCCTGTCCCAGCAGCCCCTGAGGCAAGAATTATGTCTTCGACTTCTAAAAGGTTCTTTATTCTCTTTATTCTCTTCATTTGGTGTAACCTGAGCTCGAACGATCATAATCTCAGAGTTTTTGTTGCCTCACTGCATTGTTTAGACACAAACATAGTGCTTAGACACATACATGCTTTGCTGCAGTCCACATAAATATTGTGCTCCTTGCTAATGGAAAAATACAATACTACCATTGCAGAATGTTATTACATTTTGAATTGTAGTCAACAATATGATAGAGTGCATCTAAATTTGAATCTTTACAGATCTTACAATTAGAATGTACCATCTGGTAAATAAATAGTATAAGCTTTTAAATGAATAGGTGATGTTTCTCTCCAGAAATTCTGCCTGTCCCACTGTTACTCCAGCATTGTGTGCCTATCTTTGGTTTAAACCAGGATCTGCAGTTCCTTCCTGCCATTTCATGATGGCAGAATAAGTCAAATTTAATTTTTATTACACATAAAATGCTGGAGTAATTTTTGTTCTCTTAGATTATGTTTGGCCTTTCAGAGAATCCTGCATGCTGCAACATAATTTTTAATATTAAAACAAGGAACTGCAGAAGCTGGTTTACAAAAATAGATTTTAAAAATGCGAGAATAACTCATCGGGTCAGGCTGACCAGCTGAGTTACTCCAGCACTTTTTTATCATTTTTAATATGCATGTGGATTTGTGTCCCTGGAACACCCGGAGGAAATTAGTACATTAAATTAATGGCCCAAACAAGTTGGTAGCTGCTTGTGCAAGATTAATCTGACCTGGTTCAAGGTCAACAAAAAATCACCCTGATCTGCATGCATACCCAACAACATATCTCCGTCAAGCACTTCTCCTATCTATTATTGATATGCTCTGCCTCTGTCACTTATCAGTCCTCCAACATACTTTAGGTACTGCCCAGTGATTTAACCATAGCAGACACATCATCCAAAATACTAAGACGCATTGATCAACACCCACAGCTTTGCAGAAGAAGACGGAACAATACCAAAGGAGGCAGCAGCTAACTAGAAGAGGTAGACAATTGTCTGCCTGAAGGACAATGCTGCTCACTATTGGGAGGGGCTGAAACAAAATGTTTGGCCAATGGTAAATCAAAAACTATTAAAGATGATGGTGGTCATTCTTCACGGGCATCCATAACCCTCCAAAGCCATGAAGCAGACTTCTACCAGCTTGGCTACAGTCTTTAAAGCTATTGTTTGGAGCAATACTCACAAGTACAAGGATAAAGGACTTGTAAAAGTGTAACTACTAATGAGGGTATGAATATGGTGTTATTTGGATAAGTGAATATTATATTTTATATTGATTTGGTTCTGCATTGTACCCAAGGATTTGTTGTTAAGGGAACATTAAACATAAGAATTGTGTTGCTTGTGCGTATTTCAGTTCTTCTTTACTCTTATCCACTTATAGAATTTACAATTGTTAGCAGGTCTGCTTTTAATGATAATCCCTAATTGGCCTTTGAAAAATATTAAAGAACCTCCTTTTTAACAGGCTGCAACATTTCACTGAAGGAAATCAAACAATATTGTGAAGTCGGGAATTGGGAAAGCGTGAACTGAGGAAAAGCAGTGCATTTCAATTCAGATTGGTGTACGAATTGGTGGCAATCGTGCAAGTTGGATGCCATTGACTATGGTTTACCAGATGATGTCAAGGAAATCTTGGTGGATTGTTTTCAACCATTTTGTTAATGATACAACTGCAACCACAATGTATAAATGATGGTGAAGGGGAGATCTTGCCTGACGAATCTGCTGGAATTATTTGAAGAAGTAAATAGTAGGACATACAAAGGAGAGTCAGTAGATGTTGTTTACTTAGATGTTCAGAAAGTTTTTGATAAGGTGCCACACATGAGGCTGCTAAGGAAGATGAGAGCCCATGATATCAAAGGGCAGATACTAGCATGGTTAGCAGGTAGACTGGATGGCAGAAGCCAACGTATGACAGTAAAAGGGGCTTTTTCTGGTTGGCTGCCAGTGACTAGCAGAGTTTAGCAGGGGTTGAGCTGGGACCGCTACTCTTCATGCTGTATATCAATGATTTGAGTGAGGAGATTGACGGCTTTGTGGCCAAGTTTGCAGATGATACGAAAATAGGTGGAGGGGAAGGTAGTGTAGAGAAAGCAGGAACTCTGCAAAAGGACTTGGACAGGTTGGGAGAGTGGGCAGAGAAGTGGAAAGTGGAATGCAATGCAGCAAAGTGTGGAGTCATGCATTTTCTAAATGGGGAGATAATCCAGAAATCGGAGGTGCAAAAGGACTTGGGAGCGCTAGGGCAGGATTCCCAAAAGGTTACTTTGCAAGTTGAATCAGTAGTAAGGAAGGCAAACGCAAAGCTAGCATTTATTTCCAGAGTAATAGTACAAAAACAGGGATTTATGGTGAGGCTCGGTAAGGCGCTGGTCAGACAGCATTTGGAATATTGTGAGCAATTTTCGGCCGCATATTTGAGGAAAGATGTGCTGGCTCTGGAGAGGGTCCAGAGGAGATTTACGAGAATAATCCCAGGAATGAGTGGGTTAACAAATATTGACTATTTGACAGCACTAGGCATCTACTCGCTGGAATTAGAAGAATGAGGGGAGACCTCATTGAAACTTACAAAATAGTGAAAGGCTTGGATAGAGTGGATGTGGAGAGGATGTTCCCACTAGTGGGAGATTCTAGGACTAGAGGTCATAACCTCAGATTTAAAGGACGTTACTTCAGGAGGGAGGTGAGAAAGAATCTCTTTAGAAACATAGAAACATAGAAAGTAGGTGCAGGAGTAGGCCATTCGGCCCTTCGAGCCTGCACCGCCATTCAATATGATAATGGCTGATCATCCAACTCAGTAGCCTTCTCTCCATACCTCCTGATCCCTTTACCCACAAGGGCCACATCTAACTCCCTCTTAAATATAGCCAATGAACTGGCCTCAACTACCTTCTGTGGCAGAGAATTCCACAGATTCACCACTCTCTGTGTGAAAAATGTTTTTCTCATCTCAGTCCTAAAAGATTTCCCCTTTATCCTTAAACTGTGACCCCTTGTTCTGGACTTCCCCAACACCAGGAACAATCTTCCTGCATCTAGCCTGTCCAACCCCTTAACAATTTTGTAAGTTTCTATAAGATGCTACCTCAATCATCTAAATTCTAGCGAGTACAAGCCGAGTCTATCCATTCTTTCTTCATATGAAAGTCCTGACATCCCAGGAAACAGTCTGGTGAACATTCTCTGTACTCCCTCTATGGCAAGAATGTATTTCCTCAGATTAGGAGACCAAAGCTGTACACAATACTCCAGGTGTGGCCTCACCAAGGCCCTGTACAACTGCAGTAGAACCTCCCTGCTCCTATACTCAAATCCTTTTGCTATGAATGCCAACATACCATTCGCTTTCTTCACTGCCTGCTGCAACTGCATGCCTACTTTCAATGACTGGTGTACCATGACACCCAGGTCTCATTACATCTCCCCTTTTCCTAATCGGCCACCATTCAGATAATAGTCTACTTTCCTGTTCTTGCCACCAAAGTGGATAACCTCACATTTATCCACATTATACTGCATCTGCTATGCATTTTCCCACTGACCCAACCTATCCAAGTCACCTTGCAGCCTCCTAGCATCCTCCTCACAGCTCACACTGCCCCCAGCTTCATGTCATCCGCAAACTTGGAGATGTTGCATTCAATTCCCTCATCCAAATCATTAATATATATTGTAAATAGCTGGTGTCTCAGCACTTAGCCTTGCGGTACCCCACTAGTCACTGCCTGCCATTCCGAAAAGGACCCATTTAATCCTACTCTTTGCTTCCTGTCTGCCAGCCAGTTCTCTATCCACATCAATACCGAACCCCCAATACCGTGTGCTTTAGGTTTGCATACTAATCTCTTATGTGGGACCTTGTCGAAAGCCTTCTGAAAGTCCAGATACAACACATCCACTGGTTCTCCCTTATCCACTCTACTTGTTACATCCTCGAAAAATTCTATAAGATTTGTCATACATGATTTACCTTTCATAAATCCATGCTGACTTTGTCCAATGATTTCACCACTTTCCAAATGTGCTGCTATCCCATCTCTAATAACTGACTCTAGCATTTTCCCCACTACCAATGTTAGACTAACTGGTCTGTAATTCCCTGTTTTCTCTCTCCCTCCCTTTTTAAAAGTGGGGTTACATTAGCTACCCTCCAATCCTCAGGAACTACTGCAAAATTTAAAGAGTTTTGAAAAATGATCACTAATGCATCCACTATTTCTGGGGCTACTTCCTTAAGTACTCTGGGATGCAGCCTATCTGGCCCTGGGGATTTATCGGCCTTTAATCCATTCAATTTACCAAATACCACTTCCCGACTAACCTAGATTTCATTCAGTTCCTCCATTTTATTTGACCGCGGGTCCTCTGCTATTTCCGGCAGATTATTTATGTCTTCCTTAGTGAAGACAGTACCAAAGTAGTTATTCAATTGGTCTGCCATGTCCTTGTTCCCCATGATCAATTCACCTGTTTCTGACTGCAAGGGACCTACATTTGTTTTAACTAATCTTTTTCTCTTCACATATCTATAAAACCTTTTGCAGTCAGAGGGTGGTGAATCTGTGGAATTATTTGTTGCAGAATGCTGTGGAGGCCAGGTCAAAGGTAGAGATAGATGGATTTTTGATTACTATGGTGTCAGGGGTTATGGGGAGAAGGCAGGTGAATGGGGTTAGGAGGGAGAGATAGATGAGCCATTATTCTATGGTGGAGTAGACTTGATGGGCCGAATGGCCTAATTCTTCTCCATCATTTATGAACAAGCAAACTTAATGAGGTAGGTAAACAAGTAGGCTATTTTGCCTTAACTGATTCTCGGTTTCCTGAGGGTAGTTGGTGCAGCGCTCACCCAGGCTACTGGAGTGTATAGTTTTGCAACTGTACTCTCCCTCTGGTCCCTCACCAAGGCCTATTTGCAAGCCCAGATCAAACACATTTTCAAGCTTTGGATCAGTATGTATGAGCACCAGAGATTTGCACGGGTCGGATTAGATTTCTTGCTCGCATGTACTGCAATTACAAAGAGATCCTTAAAAATGCTGTTGCGGGCACTTCAGCTTGTTTAGCTGTCAGATTGCTTGGCCAGTCTACTATCCCACACCCCCACCAGATTTTACCCCAATACACATATGCCAAGTTGAGGATTCCCAGATCTAGCTTTCACTATGAAGCAAATAGCAATTGAAAGTGGACATGAAGGAGGTTGATCAAGTTTCTACAATTAAAGGAATGAAAAATTCACATACTTTTGGATCAAAGAGCAAATTGCTAGTTTTCTGATGATCAATAGTAACCATGGACGTGATGGGTTGAAGGGCCTAATTCCATACTGTATCTTTCAATCAATCAACCAACCGCTGCCCAGTTTCAAAGTGCTTGAACCCATTGCTTCTCCATTAAGGGCATAAAAGATTGTTGAAATCAGGATCATATTTAGAGATAAGGGGTCATGATCAGAGTCCTTCACTCCCTCATCATCAATTTTCTCTGGAAAGAGTTGGGTAGGTGCTTCAGACCTCTTTCCTATCAAAGGTATCAAAGTTATTTTATTGGTCACATTCACATACACCTAGGTGTAGTGAAGTGAAATGCTTCTTGCCATTTTGCAGCACATAAAGAAGGAATACAGACACAACATCAATAAGAGTTTTAAACACAAAGAACATCCCCCCACAATGGCTCCCACCATGAGGGAAGGCACAAAGTCCAGTCCCCAACCCCAGTTCACCCATAGCCGGGCCTATTGAGGCCTCCACAGTTGCCTCCACGGAGGCCCGATGTTCCAGGCCGTTCTCGCCGGGTGATGTTGCTCCGGCGTCGGGACAGTCCTCTCAGCGGCCTGGGAACCCCGGAATGGCCGCTTCCGTACTGGAGGCAGCGGCTTCCGAAGCCAACAAGGCCGCGCCGGCTGGAGCTCCACAACTGGCGACCTCATCCAGAGATCCCAGGCTCCCGGTGTAAAGTTCAGCGCCGCCGCCTGCAGCTGGTCGCTCCACAGTCCCGCAGCTCCGCAATGTTTTCCTCAGCGATCCTCAGCTCACCGGAGCTCCAGCGCGGCGACCCGGGCAAGGCATCGCCCACTCCACGATAGCGTTCCAGCGCTGTGCTGCCGCCGAAGCCGAGGTTCTGGGCGGTCCCCGACAGGAAACGCCGCTCCAGGCATGCTGGTAGGCCGCGAGGACGGGTCGAAGCTGCAGCCCGGAGAAAAGCTGCCTCTCCGACCAGGTAGGGACCCTGAAAGGTAGTTTCCCCTACCCCACCCCCCACATAAAAAAGTCTAGACCTCCAAACAAAACACTTTAACTAACTAAAGCAAAAAAGATGAAAAGACAGACAGCTGCTGGCTGGGCAGCCATGCACAGGACAGCGCCCTATATTCATAGAACATCGAACAGTGGATTACAGAAACATATGTTTAGTCCCACTATGTTTGTGCTGATCCCAGTGTGAAATTAAACTAGTCCATCGCTCCATTTCCTGCATGTTCACGTGCCTGTTTAAATGCCTCTTAAACATTACTATCATGTCTGTTGTCAGCACTACCTCTGGCAGTGTGTTCAGATGCCAACTTTTCTATCTAAAAAAAAACTGGCATCACAAATCTAATCCTAAAACTTCCCCTCTTACTTTAAACCTATGCCTTCCAGTCTTAACATTTACTCCCTGGGAAAAAAGATTCCATCTGCTATATTTATGCCCTCGTAATTTTATATACTTCTATCTGTTTGTCTAAACTCTCCTTATATCTAGGACACAATCTGGTGAACTTCTTCTCTCCAAAGCCTTCTCATCTTTTAATATAATGGGGTGAGCAGAACTACATGCCATACTCCAACTACAGCCTCACTAAAATTTTACAAAGTTGCAAAATTACTTCCTGACATTTGTACTAAATGTCCTGACTGAAGAAGGAGAGCATTCCATACACTTTTTTCCCCACTCTATCTACTTGTGTTGCCACTTTCAGGGAGCTATGGGCATGCACCTCAATATTCCTCCTTATAGGCCTGTCCCACTTAGGCGACTCTTTAGGCGACTGCAGGGACTAATTTTGATGGAATTCACCTGCGGCACCTGGCGACAACCTACGACTGCCTACGACAGCAAAAATTGTCACCGTTGTCACCAAACACTTTTCAACATGTAGTCACCCAAAAAATCGCCTAAGTGGGACAGGCCCATGACGCTCCTCCTGTTTACCGTATACTTTCCACGCACATTTGATGTCCTAAATCGCCACACTTCAAACTTGTCCTGCAACTGATCTACACCTTAATCTATCTTTTGACAATTGTCTACATTATTCACAAGACGAGATAGCAGAAAGGTTGAGGTGATGAACTGTTAACCCCTTGTGCTCTGCATATTTGCGTACACATCCTGTCCCCGTGGGCTGGTAGCTTCAGCATTGTGGAACTTGGCATATCATGGCCATCCGAAGGGGGGGGGGGTGCCTTTTTCCCCCCCTAAGAAAAAATCATTAAAAAAAAATTTTAAACGGAAAAAAATCAGGTGAAAAAAAATCAAAGTTTCCACTTTGGAAACGGCCAGTTCTCTGTTCTCCCGTCACCGGTCAAAAGTGGCTGAATCTGAACCCAATGGCTGTAACCCCAACACTAGACGCAGCTGTGGCGGATCCCGCTCCGCTCGCCTCGCCCCGCCGCCGGGGCCCAAGCCATCTTTCCCCCACACCACCCCCGCTGATCCCCGCTGGGCCCACGCCACCCCCGCTGGGCTCATGCCCCCCCTGCTGGGCCCACGCCACCCCCGCAACCCCCGCTGGGCTCATGCCACCCCCGCTGGGCCCATGCCACCCCCGCTGGGCCCATGTCACCCTCGCTGGGCCCACGCCACCCTCGCTGACCCCCGCTGGACCCACGCCAACCCCGCTGGGTCCACGCCACCCCCGCTGGGTCCACGCCACCCTCGCTGACCACCGCTGGGCCCACGACACCCCCGCTGGGCCCAGGCCACCCCCATTGACCCCCGCTGGGCCCCCGCAACCCCCGCTGGGTCCATGCCACCTTCATCCCCGCCGCCTGCTGGGCCCGCACCACCTTCATCTTCGCCTCCCCCCCGCAAGAAAGAGGGGGGGATGTGAGAGGGGGGAGGGGGAGAGAGAGTGGAAGGGAGGGGAGAGAGAGAGATGGGGGAGGGGAGAGAGAAATGGGGATTATCTTTAGTGAGATTGCAAAATTAAGGTAGGTTTTAGAGCTATTATATTTTCTCCTCCATATGAATAATATTAAACAATATCAAATAATATCAAACAATTGGAACCGCTTTCTTTTCCTTGATAACAATACTGAAAAATATGAATTCCATAGTTTGTGACATAAATACACATTTTAATGGGATCATTATATACAGATGTAACATTTCGAGATCGGGGGGGGGGGGGGGGGTGGGGGGGGGGTTGGGGGCAAATATGCGTCAAGCCGATAGCCTGATCGTTAAAGAGTTAAAAGATAGCCTAATCGATAAAGAGCTGAGAAGAGGAATCAGAGCTGCCAAGGAAAGGTACTCTGAGAAGTTGAGGCGCAAGTTCTCAGCTAATGACTCTTCTTCAGTTTGGAAGGGCATGCAAGAAATCACCAGCTATAAGAGGAAAGCCCCCCGCTCTTTGGACAATCGTCAGCTGACGAACGACCTGAATGAGTTTCACTGCAGGTTTGAAAATCAGAAACGTAACCCTGGTACCCCTTCCCTAACAAACACAGCCAGACCCCAGTCTGCAAAGAATGGACCCTGCACCCTCTCCTTCCCATTCACCACTTCACACCTACTTAAGGCAAGACTCCAGTATGAAAAGAGTGGACCCTTTCCCACCCCAACCAACATTCTTAAGGGGTTGGACAGGCTAGATGCAGGAAGATTGTTCCCGATGTTGGGGAAGTCCAGGACAAGGGGGTCACAGTTTAAGGATAGAGGGGAAATCTTTTAGGACCGAGATGAGAAAAACATTTTTCACTCAGAGAGTGGTGAATCTCTGGAACTCTCTGCCACAGAAGGTAGTTGAGGCCAGTTCATTGGCTATATTTAAGAGGGAGTTAGATGTGGCCCTTGTGGCTAATGGGATCAGGGGGTATGGAGAGAAGGTAGGTAAGGTATACTGAGTTGGATGATCAGCCATGATCATATTGAATGGCGGTGCAGACTCGAAGGGCTGAATGGCCTACTCCTGTACCTATGTTCTATGTTTCTATGTTTCACACCCACTCACAGCCTGACCTCAGTCAGCAAAGACTGGGCCCTTCTACACCCACCCCACTCCAATCACCACTTCACACCCAATTACTCATTTTTAACGTCCCTGCCTGCTTCAAAGTCTCCACTATTGTCCCTGTACCTAAAAAAGTAAGGATTACTGGTCTTAATGACTACAGGCTTGTCATACTGACCTCTGTAGTCATGAAGACCGTTGAAAGGCTTGTGCTGGCCAAGCTAAAAAATATCACAATCCCTCTGCTGGACCATCTGCATTTTGCATATTGGGCCAATAGATCTGTGGTTGATGCAGTCAATCTGGGTCTGCACTTCATCCTCCAGCACCTAGACCGCCAGGGGACCTATGCAAGGTTTTTGTTTGTTGCTTTTAGCTCTGCATTCAACACCATTGTGCCAGAGCTACTACGCTCCAAACTTTCTGAGTTGACTGTGCCTGAACCCCTCTGTCAGTGGATCACCAGTTTTCTGACAGACAGGAAGCAGCATGTGAGGCGGGAAAGCATATTTCGTACCCGCAAACGCTCAGCATAGGAGCACCGCAAGATGCGTACTCTCCCCTCTCCTCTACTCTCGCCACACCAATGACTGTACCTCCACAGACACCTCTGTCAAGCTTCTCAAGTTTGCGGATGACACAGTCTTGATTGGACTGATCCAGGATGGGGATCTCTGTACTCTTTTCAGTTTGACATCCTTCCTATAACATGGTGCCCAGAACTGAACACAATATTCTAAATGTGGTCTCACCAAAGTCTTATACAACTGCAACATGACCTCCCAACTTCTATATTCAATACTCTGACTGATGAAGGCCAAAGTGCCAAAATACTTTTTGACCACCTGATATACCTGCGACACGACCTTCAAGGAACCATGCAACCATCAACCATTCCTCTGCTCACCTGGCTAATTGATCCAGATCCTGCTGCAATCTTTCACAACCATCTTCACTATCTGCAAAACACTCTCTTCTGTATCATCAGCAAACTTGCTAATCCTGCCCTGTTCTGTGACGTTTCACAGAGTGCTGGAGTAACTCAACGGGCCAGGCTGAGTATACAAGTTGGGAGGTCATGTTGCAGTTGCATAAGAAGTTGGTGAGGCCGCATTCAGAGTATTGTGTTCAGTTCTGGGCACCATGTTATAGAAAAGATGTCATCAAACTGGAAAGGGTACAGTGAAGATTTATGAGGATGTTGCCAGGACTAGAGAGCCAGAGCTATACGGAGAGGATGAGTAGGCTGGGACTATTTCATGGAGCACAGGAGGATGAGGGATAATCTAATAGAGGTGTATAAAATCATGATTTGAATAGATATGGTTGAGTCTTTTGCCCAGAGTTAGTGAATCGAGGAGCAGAGGACATAAGTTTAAGGTGAAGGGCAAAAGATTTAATAGGAATCTGTGGGGTATGTTTTTCACACAAAGGGTGGTAGGTGTATGGAACAAGCTGCCAGAGGAGGTAGTTAAGGCAGGGACTATCGCAACATTTATGAAAAAGTTAGACAGGTACATGGATAGGACAGGTTCGGTGGGATATGGATCAAACGTGGATAGGTGGGACTAGTGTAGATGTGATATGCTGGGCCGAAGGGCCTGTTTCCACACTGTATCACTTTGACTATCTTTCCCTCTCAAACCCATTCTCCTGCCTTCTCCCCATTACCTCTGACACCCGTATCAATCAAGAATCTATCAATCTCCTCCTGAAAAATGTCCATTGACTTGACCTCCACAGCTGTCTGTGGCAATGAATTCCACAGTTCACCACCCTCTGACTTAAGAAATTCCTGCTCATCTCCTTCCTAAAGGAATGTCTTTTAATTCCGAGGCTGTGGCCACTGGTCCTAGACTCTCCCACTAGTGGAAACGTCCTCTCCACATCCAATCCATCCAGGTTTTTACCAGGCTAGGACAGACAACAACAGCTTCACACCATGTCCCAAAGCTTTTGTCCTGTCCTGCATCACCCAAGGCAGCAGAGATGTTATAGGAGAGGGCAAGCACCGTAACAAAGTAGCTCACGATGGTTTGGGTAACATTCAGGAATGTCTATGCATGTCACATCATGAATGTTACTGAAGAACGGTCTTGACCTGAAATATAAACTATACCTTTTCTCCAGAGATGCTGCCTGACCCACTGAGTTACTCCAGCACTCTGTGACATGACAACTATCCATGTTCTCAACAGATGCTGCCTGACTCACTGAGTTACTCCAGCACTCTGTGACATGTCACTTATCCATGTTCTCCACAGAGCTGCCTGACTCGCTGAGTTACTCCAGCACTCTGTGAAACGTTGCCTATTCATATTCTCCGCAGATCCTGCCTGATCCGCTGAGTTACTCCAGCACTTTGTGACTATTTTCCCATCACCCATCTGCCCAAGCCCACTCTCCCCACTCCTTTCCTATGTTCCTTTCCACCCATAAACCTTTCCCTGCCTTTACATTTCACTCCTCTTTCAAATCTGCTCTACTTATCTACATGCATTTTTCTTCTTCACTTTTTAGTCATAGAATGATGCAGTGTGGAAACAGGCTCTTCAGCCGAACTTGTCCACACCGACCGACATGCCCATCTAAACTAGTCCCACTCACACGCGTTTGCCCCATATCGATCTAAATCTGTCCTATCCATGTACGTGTCCAAACGTCTCATAAACATTAGGATAGTCCCAGCCTTAACTACTTCCTCTGGCAGCTCATTACATACACCCAGCACCCTTTGTGTGAAAAAGCTACCTCTCAGGTTCCTGTTAATTTCTGAAATATTGGTCATAAATTTGGTGCAAAAATGCTCCAAAATAAGGCTCAGAATGCATCAGAGAGCATCTAAAACCCCATAGCTTCCAGGGCCCTGAACCCTGGCATCGAGGGACTTCACGCTTCGCGCTCGTGATGTGCGCAGCGCGCACATTATTTCACATTAAGTTTTTTGTAATCCTGTCATGCCACCCCCCTTTTTGAAAAGCTTCGTACGGGCCTGCATATTGAGTGTACAGTTTTTCTTTCTCGGCAGGGTTTATTGTGAGCATTGAACTCCCTGCACACTCCTTGCCAACCTATTCATGTCAGAACATTGTTTCAACCAAGGAAGTGATGTTGCATTTGAGCAAACATTAGACAGAGCAAACTGACACCATTTTTTTTACTAAGTTTTGTTCAAACCAATGGTTCAACTTGTTTCCATTCCATAAATAATGTACATTGATGTAGTCAGCTTCAAAAACCTTAAATCTGACAAAACGTAATAAACATAAAGGTTATATAAAGGCAGTAACCATGTCAGCAGCGCGTTAGTTTTTTCAACTTTAAATTTTTTTTTTAGTATGTTTTAAAGTGTGTGTTTTATGTTTCACGGTGTGTTTTGTGTGGGGGGTGGTGTGGGGGGGGGTAAGGGGGAAACCGCTTCGGTCGCCTCCTCCATGGAGAGGCGACTTTTTCCAGGTCGCCTCCCCCGTGGTCTAACATCAAGGATCAGCGCGGCCTTTCCCGGAGAAGAGCCCAGGGCTTCAGCGGCGGGCGCAGCGTGGACTCTCGGCCTGGAGCGGGTGAGCTCTCGCTGGGGCTCGCTGGAGGGGAGCGCTCCGTTTCGCTGGCCCGGGGCAGCCGGCAGCCTGAAGTCGTGGTCTGCAGAGCTCCAGCTGGTGCGGCGTCTACAGCCCGGGGTCCCTCGTGGGGGACCCGGGGGAAGAAGAAACCACCACTGCCGGCCCATGGCCAACTTCTACCACGGGCCCGGCGTGAACTTAACATCACCCCTGGAGGGGTGCTTCGACTGCCTGCCCTGCAGTCTGCGGTGCTTCTGGCTGCGGCGGAGTCTTTAAATCTCGACCGCCGGCCTGCGGCCTACACCAACTTAAAGCCGCGGTCTCCGGTGAGGAAGAGCCGATCCTGGACTGACTCTGGACTCTGGTCCTGTCCACGGGGGGGAAATGGAGGAGGACTGGCCAAATTTTGTGCCTTCCGCCACAGTGATGAATGCTGTGGTGGATGTTTGTGTTTCATTTTTATTGTGGTTGTGTGTTCTGTATTATTGTACCGCTGCAGACAACCCAAATTCCACCGACCCTGGTTGTGTGGCAAATAAATTCTATCATATTCTATCAATTATTCCTTTACTTGAATAAGTTATTCCTAAAGCAAATCAAATAAATTTGAATACAGTACGACAATTGCCATTTAAAATACATAGAAAATGGATGCACATTGTCACTCTTTTGTTGCAACTGCCATTTCTGTTAGCAAATTATGTGATATTTTATCTATTCTAGTCTTCTGAAATAAAATCACTCAGATGTATACTGTGATTTTACTGAATATTATAATGCTCAAAAACAGAACAATTTTACAACATACATTTTCCAATGAACCAGTAAAATAGTTCATTTCAGCAATACTCCAGAGGTTATTTTCTTGATTATCAGTAAGACTTTCTTTTTCATATGCATGAACTTCACATCCTATGATGCATGACGATTAGTATCAAATGGGATAATATTAATGCTACTTGAATTGGCCTTTCCTTTCAATGAATTGTTCTCCAAGTACAAATGAAAAACATTGCAAGAAATGTATAAAAAAATTAAGTCTATTGTCAGTTCATGTAATCACCTTTCCAAAAACATTTGCTCAATGCCATGTAATATGCAATTGAGTCATATTAATCAAGCTATTTGCTCATCAATTTATCAATGTGGAACATATAATGTTTCAAACAAAAGCAGCCTTGCGTATGAAATTGGATGATTGAAGGGGTGGATGGCGCGACTCACGTCACAGCGGCCTCTGCAGTCCGTCTGTCATTTTTTTTTTTTTTGTCTCGTTTGTATGTAGTTTTTATTTATTTTTAAACTGGGTATGTGTGTGGGGGGTGGGGGTGGAATGGGGGGGGGGGGAAACATTTTAAATCTTTCCCCTGCACGGAGAACCCGACCTTTTCCCTGTCGGGTCTCCGTTGTCGTTGGGGCCGAGCACCGTGGAGCGGCCTCCAACCGGAACGACCTTGGGCTCCAGTCGCGGATCTACGGACTTACCCACCATTGTGGAGCTGGCCGAGTTCGGAGCGGGAGGAGTGGTGGTGGCGCGTTGCTGCGGCCCGACCCAGGAGATTCGAAGGCTTACCGCAGGTCTGGTAGACAGTAACACTGGGAGCCCGCGCGTCCCTGCTGGGAGACCGCTTTTCAGGGCTTCCGCAACGGCGACTTCTCCCGCCCGAGTTGCAGGGTTGAGGATGACCTGGAGCGGGGCCTTACATCGCCTGGCGTGGTTTTAAATGGCCACGGGACTTGTTAGCGCACGCCGGGGGCTCCAACACCAAGACCCGGAGCGCGGCCTTGCATCACCTGGCGCGGCTTTATAATACCCGCGGGACTTATTTACCATCGCCCGCCGGGGGCTTTGACTCTGACATCGGGAGGAGAACGAGGAGTGCAGGGGAGAGATAAGACTTTGCCTTCCATCACAGTGAGGAGGAGATTCACTGTGATGGATGTTCGTGTAAATTGTGTTGTGTCTTGGTTCTTCTTGTTTGTATGACTGCAGAAACCTATTTTTGTTTGAACCTCTGGGTTCAAATGACAACAAATAAATTGCATTGTATGTATTGTGATCAAACTGAGATCTTTAAGATGATTCAAATACGTGTTAAGCTAGGTTACAAGAAAAAGCAATGACCTCTGGTAGATGAGTTCAGAAGTGGGGAGCATAATCTTAAAATTAGAAAATTCATTCAGTGGTAATGGCAGGGGCTATTGGCTTTGTTAAAAATTATAAAACGGTCTAAAGCTCTTCTCTTTATAGTTTCATCTGAAGGTTACTTCCATTAGAAATGGTCGCTGAGCCCCCCATTTTGTATATATATCCATCACAGGCATTAATGTATTGAAAATGGTTGCACAGCAGAAAAGGGTTTGAAAATTTGCTGATGGTGTCAGATAATGAAAAGGGGGAGGAAGGGGGGGGGGGTGGTGATGTGAAGAGTTGGAGGTGAGAAAAGAACAGACCCAAAAATAAATCAGGGCCATCCACAAATCACTTCAGTCAGGGCATAGCCTGGTGGGTCACTTGTTGGCTAGGGAAGGTGTGCTCTCAGGAGAAACAATGTGCAGAACTATGCAACTGGTTAAATGATTAGGGAGAAGGATGGGGCAAGGAGGGAGGGAAGTATGAGATGAAGTTACTTAAAATGAGACAATTCAATGTTCATATGTATGTATGTGTGTAAATATGTGTGTGTGCTTGTGTACGTATGCATGTGTATGTGTGAATGTATGTGTGTGTGTGTGTGTGTGTACATACATGTGGGTGTATGTATGTGTGTGTGCCTGTGTGTGAATGTATGTGTGTGTATGTATGTTTGTGTGTGGGTGTGAACGTATGTGTGTATGTGTGTGTGCATGTGTACATGTGTATGTGCATGTGAACATATGTGTGTGTGTGCATGTGAATGTATGTGTGTGTGCATGTGTACGTATTTGTGTGTGTGTATGTGTGCGTTTGCACATATGTGTAGGTATGTGTACATATGTGTGTGTGTACGTATGTGTGTGTATGGCACAAATTCCTTTGAACCTGAGCAATGCAAAGTGTATAGAGAAACACAAAGAGACAGGAATAGATATTAGAAGACCCAATCAGTTTTTGAACAATACCCTCTCTAAGCTGTCTGTGCGTCAGTACACATTATTTATAGATTCAATCTTCTCAACAGATTTTGTAAATCACTTTGATCTTGAAGAAACGTATCCTCTCCTTGAATTGGGGAATGTGTCACTTCTTCACTCAACTCATTTGCATCCTTTGCCATTTCTTCAATTGTCTCCACTGCATACATTTCTGCAATATTCTCAGTTTTCAGGTAGTACTTTGATAATTCCCTTGTAAATATTTTGCAGGAATATAATTCTAGTTAATAAAACACATTTTTAGTTACAGTTTTCACACTCAAAACACCAAACCTCAGTGTGCAACTCTTTAAAAAATTGCCTTCTCAACACATCCATTTTGATAGCCATGTTCCATGAATAACATTGTCATTTCTAGTCAGTCTTATATGTTTGAAGATAGACACAAAATGCTGGGGTAACTCAGCGGGAGATGCTCGGGCAGCATCTCTGGAGAGAAGGAATGGGTGACATTTTGGGTTAAGACACTTCTTCAGACCCTTCTTCAGACTTCATCTTCCCATTCCTTCTCTCCAGAGATGCTGATTGTCCTGCTGAGTTACTTCAGCATTTTGTGCCTACCTTCAATGTAAACCAGCATCTGCAGTTCCTTCCTACACACATGATCTTATACATTTATGTGGTTATCTTTCTGAATCTGTCCAGCATTGTAGAATCGTTTTTAGGGCTTTTTAGAACAAATACCTGTTTTTTTTAAAGTTTAGTTTTGTTTAGTTTAGTTTAGTAATACAGCATGGAAACAGAGCCTTTGGCCCATTGAGTCCACACTAGCCATCGATCACCCTGGCACACTAGCACAATGTTATACCACTTTCTCATCCACTCCTTACGCACAAGGAACAATTTAAAGAGGCCATTTAATCTACATACCCACTCTTCTTTGGTATTTGGGAGATAACAGGAGCATCCAAATGAAACCCATGCAGTTATAGGGAGAATGTGCAAACTCCACACAGACAGCATCCAAGTCCCTGTGCTGTGAGGCAGTAGCTCTTCCACCTGTGCTGCTGTTTTGTAGCAATATTTTTTTGATTGCCTCCCGTCGCCCCATTATTGTAACAGAAAAATTATCCTCCATTATTGTTAGTACAATGATTACGTTTTCACAATGTATCTGAATTCTTATGTGGTAACCATGACAATACCCTGCAATCACATTGTGTTTCATGTGAGTGTACATTCATTCACAGATAAGGGAATGGTTCGCCCTTTTATTTTCAATGCAGTCTTCACCAGTGCTGTCAACTGGGGACTGAGACTTTCCCACAAACCCTGATGATCTCTGAGCAAGGGGAAAATCTGTTTAAAATCAATCAACAAAGCTTTTTTATTCCAAAGACAACTCTCAATGCCTTCTTCCCAAGTTGACATTAAATTTATCCATCTTCATAAGCATACATGATGCAAACACAATTCTTTGTCCTTTGATTATCATCCATTGCATGAATGAATACATTTTCCATCCTTTAATTGAAAGCATCACATGTACGTTTCATCGATTGTATAATTTGATAGTGAGGTATCAAAGACTCCTGCCCAGACTCCTCTTGTGTAACTTGTATGACATTTACTGTTCGTTGCCGTAATCTTGTTTTTTTTTGGCTTTCTTCATTAAAGAATAAAATGGCATCAATATTGTTGCAAAATATACTAAAAATGGAGATACTCAAAATGCTGGAGTAACTCAGCGAGACAGACTGAAGGGTCTCAAACTAAAACATCACCCATTCCTTCTCTCCAGCGATACTGCCTGTTCCGCTGAGTTACTCCAGCATTTTGTGTCTATCTTCGGTGTAAACCAGCATCTGCAGTTCCTTCCAAATAAATAATGGAGCGTAGGTCAGGATACTAAGTACAAAAGTTGGGACATCATATTACACTTGTACAATACATTGGTAAGGCCATATTTCGAGTACTGTGAGCTGTTCATTAGGATTGGAAGGATGTCATTAAACTGGAAAAGGCGCAAAAAATAATTATGTGGTTGTTACTGAATATGGTTGGCTTGTGCTACAAGGAGAGGCTGGATAGACTGGGTCTTTTTTCCCTGGAACAAGGGGGCTGCCTTCTGGTGACCTGATAGAGATATATAAAATCATGAGGGGCAAAGACAATGTGAATAGTTACAGTATTTTTCTCAGGATAGTGGAGCCAAAAACTAGAAGACATAGGTCGAAGGTGAAAGTGGAGATGACCTGAGGTGCAGCTTCATCAAACAAAGGATGGGGCATTCATGGAAAGAGCTGCCAGAGACTATGTGTATTTTTATGCTGGTAATCAAAATATTTTACCATTGTTAAATTGAAATTCAATGTTGTGTCCATACATTTCCCGACTTCCAATACATGAGCTCAAGGTTTATGCATGCTAATGAACCCACTAAGCCTTCAATACAACCAATAAAGGCAGACAATTCTGCAAATAGCAGCAGGTCTGGCACCATCTGTGGAGAAAGAAGCCAAACAGTTGAAAACTCTTTGGGAATCTGAAATCCTATCACACTTTATTTCTCTACGAAACTATTTGACCTGCTCAGTGTTTCAGCCATGATCAAATTGGCTCGAAGGGCCGAATGGCCTACTCCTGCACCTATTTTCTATGTTTCTATGTTTCCAGTGTTTTCTGTTTTTATGTCTTCTTCCCAGCATTGGCAAGAAACTGGTCTTTGTCCAGGATGGAAAAGACAGGTTGATTGTGATTAATTGTCAAGAATGGTCAATCGAGATAGGAACCAAGTGCAGGTCAACTTTCTGAGGATGACCCTCAAAGAAATACGAAAAACAAACTTAAATATTTCCTTGTGTAGGAAAGAACAGCAGATGCTGGTTTAAATCAAAGGTAGACACATAATGCTGGAGTAAATCAGCGGGACAGGCAGCATCTCTGGAGAGAAGGAATGGGTGATGTTTCGGGTCGAGACCCTTCTTCAGACTGATATCAGGTGAGTGGGCGGGACAGAGATAGAATGTAGTCGGAGACAGTAAGACTGATGGGAGAACTGGGAAGGGGGAGGGGATGGAGAGAGAAAGCAAAGGCTATTTGAAATTAGAGAAACTATCTGAAGTTTCCTCTGGGTGGTCTGGCTATCTCCCATATCCCAAAGACGTGCGTGAGTTTGGCCTCTGTGAGTTACCAGAGTGTGTAGGGAGAGGATGCGAAAGTGAGGTAACATAGAACTGGTGTGAACAGGTAATTGATGGTCTACGAAGATTTGGTGGGCCAAAAGGCATGTATCCATGCTGTATCTTTAAATTCAATTCATTTAAAAATCATATCTCAATTGTGAATTGGGTCCTGACTTGCACATACATGTGGCATAGTGACTCAGTAAAAAAAACAGGCTAAAAATTGTGAAATAGCAGTGGCATATGGAGAGTCTCAATATTTAATCAGTCTCACAACCTGCATAGTTATGTTGGGACAGCCAAAATAAGGAGTCAATAGGTAAATTGATATTTTAACGCTATTGGGGAACTTCTAGCTCTTAACACTGTTTTATGTAAGGGGTTTTGCTCTCTGTTGCTATAGCAATACACTTTCCTGGAGTTAGCAGTTATAGTGAAGCTTCAGTACAGAGGAGAACCACCAGCTCAAACATGTGGGAGACATGCCAATTGAAATTTTAGTTGGCGTTTTATTCTTAATCTCGTCTTCTTTTGAATATCAGCCAGGGGACCCACTTGAGGTTTGCTTATTGCAATCTGTGCCCCATTCTGTGTATGCATATGAACTGTTACATTGTGGAATTGGCTGCAGAAATTATATTTAATAACTGGAGTAATTTTTTTTTCTTTGCTGGTTCATTTCATAACTACAGGACATATTTGAGTGTAACATCAATTAAGAGCCTAATGCTTTTGATTGTAATTTGAATTGGAATTCCTGCAACCAATATTTATTGCCAATTAATTTCTTCTTTTTTAAAATTTTGATCATAAATATTTTGCTCACTGTACATCATTGACAAAAAGGCTGTGCAATATGTGGGTATTAATTCCACATTTTACTTTAGCTTAGAGATACAGCGCGGAACAGGTCCACCAAATCCGCACCAACCAGCGATCACCCACACACCAGCACTATCTACACACACTAGGGACAGTTTTACAATTTTACCAAGCCAATTAACCTACAAACCTGTACGTCTTTGGAGTGTGGGAGAAATACGAATTTCTCGGAGAAAATACACGTAGGACACGGGGAGAGCATACAAACTCCGTACAGACAGCACCCGTAGTCAAGATCGATCCTGGTTGGCTGGTGCTGTAAGGCAGCAACTTTACCACTGCGCCACTGTGCTGCCCAGTATACTCAAAGTCAATGAAATGGCCTGAATAGTGGCACGGCAGATGGAGATACTGAATTATAGCACCAGACACCAGGATGGCATGGTGGCGCAGTGGTAGAGTTGCTGCTTTACAGCGCCAGCGACCTGGGTTCGATCCTGCCTACGGGTGATGTCTGTATGGAGATTGTACAATCTCCCTGTGACTTTGTGGGTTTTCTCGGGGAACCAGTTTGCTCCCACACTCCAAAGATGTACAGATTTGTAGGTTAATTGACTTTGATAAAATTGTAAATTGTCCCTAGTGTTAGGAAGGTGTTAGTGTACAGGGATTGGTGGTCAGCGCAAACTCGGTGCGCTGAAAGGCCCGTTTCCATGCTGTATATCTAAACTATACTATTAAACTAAACGAAATGTGTGGGTTTGGAGGTTACTGTAATTGTTCTCTGTAAACTTGCCCTAAGTGTGTGTAGGGATTTGCTGAGGAATGGGTTAACAAAGAGCTAGAGTGAATGGGTGATCAATGGCTGCCGTGGTCTCAATGGGCCAAAGGGCCTGTTCCCAGCTGTTTCTGCAAAATAACCAAACTAAAGGGGCTGTCCCACTTGGGCGACCTAATCTGCGAGTTTAGAAGAGTGTCTTCGACCTTCAAACTCGCAGCATGGGCGACACGTGATCCTACGAGATCTCATGAGATTGCTAGAAATCTCCTTCATGCTTGAGGGAAGTACTCAAGTGGCCACAACTAGGTCGCGGAAATTCTTTCAGCATGTTGAAAGATTTTCCAGGAGTAAAATTTGGTCGGCATGGTTCTTTTTGACTTGTAGTACAGTGGAGTGGGGTCTCTATTTAGTTATACGCAGTCGAGGGCAACCGTAGACAATCTCCTTCGCTGACTGGGCATTTTGATAGGCTCATTGGAGTTTTCAGGACCAAGGAAAACCAATCGGTAGGTAAAATGCCTGCCAAAGTTTACTATAAGTTGTCTGGCTTCTTAAAAGTGTCTCCACTCCTGATTTCCCCCCCCCCCTTTCCCTCCCCCGCCTTGTCCCCCCCCCTTCTCCCTCCCCCTTTTTCCCCCCACTTCTCCACCCCACCCCTCCCCTCCCCCCCTTCTCCCCCCCTTCTCCCCCCCTTCTCCTCCCCTCTCCCTCACTTCTCTCCTACCCCCCTTCTCTCCCCTTCTCTCCCCTTCTCCCCCCCCTCTTTAAAGGACCTACTGTGGCAGCCGTTTACCTTCCACTTCATCGCGCAGACAGCGCTCCCCCGCTTTCCCTGGCCCCCACTTTCGCGATGTGTGTGTGCGCGGTCGGTCGATCCAGCTTGCGGTTTCAATGCGGCCGGTCGATCCAGCTCGAGGCTTTCCAGGCGAGCTTGAAGGTCAAAGACACTCTTCTTAATTCGCGGATTAGGTCGCCCAAGTGGGACAGCCCCTTTAGTCTGTCTATCATCCCGATTGACAGCAGGAAGGTTTTGCAGCAATACCATGGTGGCGCTGCAGTGGAGTTGCTGCGTACAGCGCCAGAGCCCCTGGTTCGATCCTGACTAAGGGTGCGGTCTGTATGGAGTTTGGACATTCTCCCTGTGACAGCATGGGGTTTCTCCAGGTGCTCCAGTTTCGTCCCACACTCCAAAGATGACTCATATACTGAGATGCCCTAGTTATTTTGCATCAATTTTTGATTGATATTTTCCTAATTAAATTTCTCAAGACATTCTTGCCGCTGTGAAGACTCTATATAAATGCAAGGTTAAAGAATTATAGAACTGCACAGCACACAAATAGGCCCTTCAGCCCATCTTGTTCATGCCAACCAATTTGGCATTCGGGGCTTGTCTCAATTGTCTGCATTTTGCCTATAGCCTTTTAAACCCTTCCAACCTATATATCTGTCCAAACATCTATTAAAACATAATTGAATCTACTTCCGTAATATCGTATTTAAAATGTTTCTGTAACTTTGGGGTAGCTCTGATACAGGGAAAGGTCTTTTGGATTACTCTTTATAATTGACCATTTGGGTAATATTCTTGGAAAAGGTAATTTAAAATAGTCTGCATGTAAATGAGCCATTTTTCTGTGTGAATAACTTGGCAGCAAAGGGAAGTCATATTTTAATGAATAGAACTTTCTCAAATAAAAAAATGACGATGCAATTTTGATTCCAACCATGGGGCTGAGCTAAAGAATAGGTTTGCCTTATTTAAAAGTTGAACAACATTCAAAAACACTTAAAAGTCCAGTAGGCAGTCAAAAATACATTTGCAATCTCAGAAGATCAGCAAAATGCAAATTGAGAGAGCTGAACATTGAAATGAATTCCAGCCAGATGCTAAAGGCCAGGCTGCAAACTTCTGGCCAAGCACCGTAACTCATCTCTCCAGAGGCAAGAACGAGAACATCATTAGTTCCTCCCCTGAACCTGCTGAAGAATATGGCAAGCCATAAAATAAGTTAAGGTCATTCATAGATATTAATAATAAACAGTAAACTTGATGAATTTTATTTATAAAAGCACGGCAAGTATAATATTTTGAGTTTTACAGATCCTACTTTTTTCATCACATGAGAAGCTCTCGCAACTTATTCTTCCTTTCCTCTTCTTATGCAGTGGTTTAAATGCTTTCATTTCAAAAGATTATGGGCTCGGCAAAGTCTAAAATCACGTAAAATATTTTATCTGAAACCACTTTCTTTTGGTTCTGAATTTGATGTGCTTTTAGACTGGTGTCCTATAAAATAATTTACAAAGCGACAGATTATTCTCAACCTTGGCTCACAACAACAAAGAGGCAATGGAATGAAATTCCATTTTGTCAGCTGTAAAACTGCAGCCTGATTTTCTTTTCTTTTCATTTCAATGGAATCTGAAATCTACTTATATGTACAATGGGAAGTGGATCCATTGCAGCCGATATCATGTCTGCCAAAGTTATTTACATTCTCACAACATTCAGCCTTTACGTGCATAGCCGTCTAGAAATGTGTCTGTGAAATGTATTTTACTGGCTTCATGTAGGCACTTATCCCATTAATGTAGCAATGAGTAATTCTGTGCAAAGTTCAGGCAAAGGTTAAAAACAACAGTTAATGTCATGTGGTCCTATTGCTGTGAGATTCCCATGTTCCTTTGCAATCTGCCGTTCAGATTGTTCAAAAGATTTCAACAGGACTGTTCCAACAACTCACCACCTTTCACCCTATTGTCCGAAATACCAAAGAATCAAATAACTCCAAAGCAATGTTATTTAAAGTGTCAGGCTCTCTAATTCAGTATTCAGCAGCAGTTGAGTGTCACACAAGCGACTGCAAAACAAATCTCATGTAAACTGACACACTCCCCACTCAATCCCCCAGTCCATTCTTCTGCCCTTTCTTTGTCGCACCTGAAGGCTGAGCAGGTGAGGAAGGAGCTGAACAGCTCCGTCCAGGCAAAGCCATGGGTCCCGATGGTGTCAGCCCTAGGGTACTCAAGGTGTGTGCCAGCCAGTTGTGCGGTGTACTCCAGCAACCTGAGCCTGAGCCTGGAGAGGGTTCCAGTGATGTGGAAGACATCCTACTTGGTTCTTGTACCAAAGAGGATGGTCCCAGCTCCTCCAAACACTACAGACCGGTGATGCTGACTTCACACATCATGAAGTCCCTGGAGAGGCTGGTGCTCACTCACCTGCGACCCCTGGTTAAACCCTACCTGGACCCCCTGCAGTTCGCTTACCAAACAAAGATGCGGGTTGAGCACACCCTCATCCACCTGATCCATCGTTCCTACGCTCACCTAGATAAGCCGGGAACCATTGTGAGAGTCATGTTTTTTTACATCTTCAGTGCTTTTAACATCATCCGGTCTGCACTGCTAGAGAGTAAACTGGCAAAGATGTGGGTGGATGCTCCATTGGTGTCCTGGATCACCAACCTACCTGACTGACCAGTGACCACAATATGTCAAGCTACAGAACTCGGACATGGTGGTGAGCAACACAGGGGCCCCACAGTGGACAGTCCTCTCTCCCTTACTGTTCACCATCTGCACCTCGGACTATAGTGTAACTCCATCTCATGCCATCTGCAGAAGTGTTCAGATGACTCTGCAATTGTGGGCTGCATCAGTGAGGGAAGGGAAGCTGAATACAGCGGTGTAGTCAACAAATTTGTTGAGTGGTGTGGGCAGAATCACCTGCAGCTCAACACCGACAAGACTAAGGAGTTAGTGGTGGACTATAGGAGGAGAGGAACATCCCTGTCCCCTGTCTCCATCAATAGTGTGGATGTACAGTTTACCAAGGAATACAAATACCTTGGAATGTACCTGGACAGTAAACTGGACTGGTCCAGGGATGCTGAGGCCCTGTACAAGAAGGAACAGAGCCGGCTGCACTTTTTGAGAAGACGCTGCTCCTTTCACGTCTGCAGTAAGATGCTGCAGATGTTCTACCAATTGGTGGCAGCCAGTGCCATCTTCTTTGCTGTCGTATGCTGCTGGGGCAGCAGGGCGAAGGCCGTGGATGCCAACAGGACTAACAAACTCATCAGGAAGGTGGCTCCATCTAGAAGGAGGTGAGCTGGATTCATGGGAGGTGGTCTTGGAGGGGAGGATGCTCCTCAAACTGCAGAGCATATTGCACAATACAGCTCACCCCCTCCATGACACACTGGTCAACCTGAGGAGCACCTTCAGCAACAGACTGGTTCCACCAAGATGCAGCACAGAAAGCCACAGGAGATCCTGCTATCAAACTTTACAACTGCTCCCCCTTCTGTCGTGAGGTAGAGTGAGACTGACTCCCCTCTCCAAACATTGCACATCCCCAATCCTTTCCACTCGTCACTTTAATTTCATGCTTCATATGTCTTGTGTTTTCTGACTGTTGGCAGATTAATTTCTCTTTTCGGCTACATAAAGTTCTATTGTATCGTATCGTACAATCAATGATCAATTCACTGCACCATCAGATGGTTCCAGTAATATCCCCCGCACACAACAAAATTCAGCTCGGGAATGCTGGAAGAAATTATGCAAATAAAAACTGTGCATCTTCGTTAATTAAATAAGAAGTGAGTGAAAAACAAACAAAGGCATCCAACCAACAAGATTCTCCTCACATTTTGTCATGGTTACATATTATTAACCAGTACTACTATTATTATTTTTTATATTATGATTATTACATATTTATTTTCAGTGTTATTGCATTAATGGACCTGATGACCTGCAGCAAATATGCAATTTGTCATTCTATCGCCAGAATATTTGAAAATTAAACACACTTGACTTTTGACCCATGAACCACTGGATACACAGAGAACGAATCTTGCAAGTGAAACATCAGTGAAGATATCCTTTTATATGGTAGTCCTCACTACCTTTCAAATAATAGCAAGCCTCAGGTACAAGTTTATTCAGGTGAGTGTACTGCTCTAAAGGTCAAGGCAAGCACCCCTTCCTCTCAGAAACCTAGCATCAGGACCATCCAGGATGTCTCTGCTGATATTTGCCACGCTAAGTGCTTTCCTCGTCACGGAGGCAAAACCTATGTCAACAATAGCTCAACTAAACATTGGAGAGTCTTTGATGTTTCAGAAAACAACTTGCCTGAACCATTTCGCTGCATTGCAGGTTCTTCCATGTGCAGGCATTTTGATAAAGCGTTCATACCCTTCTAGAAACTTCCCTGACAATCTTGATGTCTTCTTGGACAAGGACGATGATCCTTCTGCAGCAAGTGTTCATGGAGATTCCACTGGCCTCCAAGGAGGACTGTGTTAACTTCCTCCCAGTATTGCAGCAACTTCTCTCATCCACACTCCCCAGAAGATAAAGGAGTGCAGCATGCAAACCTTAAAAGGCCTGTGCCACGAGCATGCGACTCCGTGCGGCAAGCGCGACCTAAAGGACCTGTCCCACGAGCATAATAATAATAATAACAATAATATATTTTTTGTCATTGCACATAAGCGCAACGAGATTTGGTATGCAGCTTCCATCCGATGTCATAACATAAATAACTAATAAAATATTGATTTAGATATTTAGATACCCTGAGAACATGGATTGTAAAAAGAACAGTAAAATAGTCAAAACAGTTCAAACAGACTAAAGTGCAGATGTGTCTGTGCGACATGGCCATCCGAGGGAGACAGTCCAGGTGGGGTGGGGGGCACTCAGCAGGGCCGGTTCAGAGCCGCTATAGCTCTGGGAATGAAGCTGTTCCTGAGTCTGGAGGTTTGGGCGTAGAAGGCCTTGTAACGTCTGCCGGAGGGAAGCAGTTCGAACAGTCCATTACAAGGGTGTGAGGAGTCTTTATGGATGATGATGGCCTTCCTGAGGCACCGTGTGTGGTAGATGCCCTCCAAGTCTGGTAGCTGTGTCCCAATAATCTTCTGCGCTCTGTGGACGACGCGCTGAAGAGCTTTCCTCTCCGCCTCCATGCAGCTGAGATACCACACAGAGATGCCATACGTTAATATGCTCTCTGTGGTGCAGCGGCAGCAGCTGTTGGGGCAGACCAGTCTTTTTTAATGTCCTCAGGTAGAACAGTCGTAGCTGTGCCTTCTTGACCAGCGCAGCGGTGTTGGTGGACCATGTGAGGTCCTCTGAAATGTGAGTGCCCAGAAACTTAAAGCTGGACACTCTCTCCACACTGTCACCGTAGGTGGAGATTGGAGATGGAGAAGGAGATGTGACTCCATGCGGCAAGCGCGACCTAACGTGGTGCTTGAGCCGTACGGCCTCGCGGGGCCGGTCCCACTTCGATCGGCGGAGCCGTATGGAGTTGTGCGGAGCTGGTCCCGACATCGCGCGG
Organism: Amblyraja radiata; assembly: GCF_010909765.2. Classification (NCBI taxonomy): domain Eukaryota; kingdom Metazoa; phylum Chordata; class Chondrichthyes; order Rajiformes; family Rajidae; genus Amblyraja; species Amblyraja radiata. The sequence goes on from NC_045959.1 coordinate 39,239,635, forward strand.
GTCTCCGAAAAACTGACCGTGTTCAAAAATTCCGCCCGGCAACGGCCCGCCGGCCCGCAGCCGCCTAGACGCCGTACGCACCGCCTCGATGCCATACGTCACGCATGAGCTTCCCGCTCTCTAAAGGACTTACTGTGCTCTGTGGCAGCCGTTTACCTTCCTCTTCATCGTGCAGACAGCGCTCCTCCGTTGTCCCTGGCCCCCACCTTCGCGATGTGTGTGTGTGTGTGTGTGTGTGTGTGTGTGTGTGCGTGCGTGCGTGCGTGTGTGTGTGTGTGTGTGTGTGTGTGTGTGTGTGTGTGTGTGTGTGTGTGTGTGTGTGTGCGTGTGTGTGTGTTTTGTGTGTGTGTGTGTGTGTGTGTGCGTGTGTGTGTGTGTGCGTGTGTGCGTGTGTGTGTGTGTGTGTGTGTGTGTGTGTGTGTGTGTGTGTGCGCGTGTGTGTGTGTGTGTGTGTGTGTGTGTGTGTGTGTGTGTGTGTGTGTGTGTGTGTGTGTGTGTGTGTGTGTGTGTGTGTGTATGTGCGATCGGTAGCAAAGATCCTGTAGGATCTTTGGTCAGTAGATGCAGCTCACGCTTTGGTCGAGGCTTTCGAGGCAAGTGACCAAAACCTCTGGTGACTCATGGAAACCTTGGGTGGGGCGCAAGGTCTCCAGAGGTTTCCGTTCAGGTTTCCTATGTGGGACAGGGGCATAAGGCAGCATCCCTGGAGAACATGGATAGAATATGTTTTGCTCGATACCCTTCTTCAGACTGACCCACTGAGTTACTCCAGCACTTTGAATCTTTTCTTTAAAGGTGATGCTCAGAGCTGTATGTGATATAGGACCCGACGCGGGAGTTTTGATTTCCCCAACACGGGGGTTTCGATTGCCCCAACGCGGGTGTTTCAATCGCCCCGACGTGGGGGCTTCGACTGCCGGCTACTGGAGCCACAATCGCCCCGACAGTCAGTCTGGTTGGAGAACTGGGAAGGGGGAGGGATGGAGAGAGAGGGAAAGCAAGGGTTATTGCCTTTAACAATCTTGCCAGGATTGAATGTGATGTGTTATTTGCCCTGTAGGGAATTGGGGACTCCCTCTGCAGTTGTTGGTCTTTGAAGTTATTGCTGCTGATCATGTCACAAGGCGCCTTTTAATATATTTATTTGGAAACTTTACTGACTTTGTTTGGATTTTACTGTCAGTTGTAGGGCAATAAGTGAATTCCTTTTCCCATATGTGTACTTGTTTTTTTTTAATACTTTCAAATTCCTGTGGGTTTCCATAATCACCTCAGCCACTTGGTCTGCAATTCTTAGAGTGTCAACTTGTACAATGCAATTCCTGGTATGCAGTATCTCAAAATTGTCTATGTATCAGTGTCAGGGATAGTGGAGGAAATATACTTAGCTGTAAAGCTGTCTCAGGTGGGAAATGACTACAGCTACTGTATATTCCCACAATGACCAGATGTTCAAATGACTCCACTTATCATCATCCTTTCAGATTCATGCTGACCAAGTCTCTTCTGTCATTTTAAATTCTGTACTTAAATCCTTATCTGTTTATATTTGCATCATTGTATAGCTTCATTTTTGTCTTTCTCTTGTTCTCCATTTCAGAGCTGTCCCTGACATTCGCCATTTATCGTCAAAAGTAGGTGATTAACTTCAGAGCCAGGCAAGCTACTTTTAAAATCCAATTTGATTGTGTCTGTTTGCCTTTTAGACTTTAGAGATACAGTGCAGAAACAGGCTCCTCAGCTCACCGAGTCTGCACCGACCAGCGATTAACCCATACCCTAGTTCTATCCTACACACTAGGGACAATTTACAATTTAGCAAAGCTAATTAGCCTAGAAACCTGCACGTCTTTGGAATGTGGGAGGAAACCAGAGAACCCGGAGAAAATCCATGTGGTCACAAGGAGAACATGCAAACTCGGTGAAGACAGCACCCGTATTTAGGATTGAATACAGGTCTCTGGCGCTGGAAGGCAGCAGTTATACCACTATGCTACTGTGCCGCCTTGGTAGGTCATTTGAATTCTTGAGATAGATAATTAAATGATTCAGTTTAGCTGTCTGCATTACCATCTATGGTTTCAGGGATCTGTCATCAAAGGCAAAGTGAATGTGCAGTTAGAGAAATAGATCTGGATACACATCAGGTGCTCGAATCATGAGCAAAATAAACCAAGCACTGGAGGAATTCAGTAGTTCAGGCAGCATCTGGAAAGGGAAAGAGATAGGCGATGTTTTGGGTGAGGACAATTCTTCAGACTGAAATAGAGCTTTTGTCTTGTCTGGCTAACCCGCGGAATATTTTTAAAGTCACTTGTATGTTGAATACATGAGTCTCTATTGATGTTGTATTTGAGGAAGACAGTCAACAAGGTTCATAAAGATTCATTAATTGCATCAATACACTAAGTTGGAGGCCAACATTCTTGAAATGTGATAATAATTGGTTAAGGGAGAGGCAGTGCAGAGAGATCATTGTCTGAGCTGCAGCACATGACATGATCTCGACCTTGTTTTATTCCCTTAGGTTGATGTGGAGGGATAGAAAGTTCTACATCCAGTTTGTAGTGTGGCTCAAAGAAGACAAGAAAGTTAATAAAAACTTGTAGTGTTGTGATTGAATAGCACAGATACATTGGGATGCTCACACAAAGTCACAAAGACAAGATTGCAGTATATAATTTCTAGCTAGATCTGCATTATCAGTCGATGTGCTATCAATATTGTTCCATTTGCATGCATCATAATCTTGAAACTATTCCAGAAAAATGTACAAGTTGGTTGCATATTTCTGACCTTGAAATAAAAGCTTGCTATATCAGATATTCTCTTCTGAATAGAAACATAGACCTAGAAACACAGAAACATAGAAAATAGGTGCAGGAGTAGGCCATTCGGCCCTTCAACCCAGCACCCCCATTCAATATGATCATGGCTGACCATCCAAAATCTGTACCCCGTTCTGGCTTTTGCCCCATATCCCTTGATTCCCTTAGCCCTAAGAGCTAAATCTAACTCTCTCTTGAACATACAGTGAATTGGCCTCCACTGCCTTCTGTGGAAGAGAATTCCTTATTCTTAATCTGTGACCACTGGTTCTGGACTCCCCCAATATCGGGAACATTTTTCCTGGAACTACCCTGTCCAATCCTCTAAGAATGTTTTATGTTTCTATAAGATCCCCTTTCGTCCTTCTAAATTCCAGCTAATACAAGCACAGTCGACCCATTCTTTCATTATACGTCAGTCCCGCCATCCCGGGAATTAACCTGGTGAACCTACGCTGCACTCCCTCAATACCAATAAGGTCCTTCCTCAAATTAGGAGACCAATATTGCACACAATACTCCAGGTGCGATCTCACCTGGGCCCTGTACAACTGCAGTAGGATCTCTTGCTCCACAACTGCAGTAGGACCTCCTTGCTCCACAACTGCAGTAAGGTCTCCTAATACATATGTAAAACAAAAATTGCATTGTTTAAAATTATAACATTTCTCTAAGTTATATTTCCATTCTCCTAGTTGGAAAACATTTAATGCTACATTAAACTTGCACCAAAATACATGAATTTAATATGAGCTGCATATATATCCTTCCAAACATCTTCCAAGATCATAAATCATCAGTGAATTCCAATGTCTTGTTCTCTTGGGATACAGATTAAATAATTTAATCACATTTTGTTACTGGATATGATACAATTATGCACAGTGATCTCCTTATGTGAATAACATAAATCTCAAATAATCAGTTTATTACAACATCCTAACATTGCGCAACATGTGCTTAGATTTAATTTTAGATTTAGATTTTAGACAGCAGTTTATTTGCTACAGAATGCAATTCAAATGAGGAATCGGCAAATTTTCCATATCTATAAAAAGCAGTAAATACTGCAACAATCCAGACTGGGAGTTTTATAATGTCCCCAGAAATTCTTACCATTCTTTCTTCTCCTCTCTCTCTCTGTTTCTGATGTTCTGCCTTCTCTACCTGTTTATGTATCTGTCTGCAGTTCTGTTTTTGATGCATGAAATGACAACCAGCAACAGAGGCTGCAAGTAATCAGCTAACAAAAATATTTGCCATTCTCTTCCCTCAGTTTTCCAGTAAAGACACTCAAATTATCAAACGTACTTCATCTGGTCAAACTGACAAAACCATGGCAATCTTTTATGATATTCCCTTACACCTTTCAGTACTGCTGCTCTTGATTGGTATTTATCACAATGTTATCTAGTCAGTGCTTCTTTGTTTATTTTTTGAAAACTTCTCTCCACCCATGATTTATAAAGAAATTGTAATGGGAAATGAATGTACAATGAATGATTTTTACCAAAGTTACCAGGTTTTATACAGAATGGAATGTTATTGCTTATTGCTCTTTTCAATGATTCAAATATTTACTGTCACCTTGACACACGGTGTTACAGGAGAGAACAATATATTTATCATATTTGCCTGTAAAAATGATCCTGGATTAGTTGAAATGAGATATTCTATCATGTGAGCGTTACAAACTGAATTTGTCAGACATTTTATCTTACGTGTACCATTTCATAATCAAAACAATCCTCTTAGATCTGAGTTCAATAGATAATGTGAGCTTGGGGCAATCAAAAATAAACTTTCAGACATGCTTCAACTAAACTGTACTGCTTGGATAGCATTCTCTCAGACTTTCGTAGCTCAAGGTGCAGACTTGAACAGGTAGATGAACACAGCATGTTCCCTCTCTCTCCCTCCTCTCACTACCATTTTCCGTTCTTGTTTTCCTCCTGGTTATATCCATCCACTATCTACAGAATTCATTTACCAGATCTCCTACCCTGTCTGGTTCAATCTGTCCTTCACCCCTCCACATATGATTCAATAGACAATAGACTTTTATCACACTCATTATTTATCAGATGCCACCACTGGTAAATGTTGTCTTTCTATTTACTACTCTCCATAAGCTCTCTTCACTCTTTACCTTCCCAACTCAAATTCTTTGTCTCCATCTGCACTTTTATTTGTCCATGTCTGCTCCCAACTATCAAGCACCTGTATCTAATTCCCATCTCCACTCCTTCCCTTTCCCCACCTGCTTCAATCTGTTCCTTGTCCTTCACCGTTCCTTGCTCTACTGGCAAGGATTGCCAGTAGAGCAATCCAAGCAGACTGGCCTCTGTCTCACCCCTTCCCCTTTGTATCTTATACTATTTATTCCCTCTCCATTCTCCATCCTAGTGCAGGGTTTCAACCCAAGAAATCAACAATTCCTCTCCCCGCCCTACCCCCTCTCTCCCCTACACACATAGACTCTGGTTGACCCATTGAGCTCTCCAACCATTTGTTGTTTAACTTAGTATAGAGACACAGCGCTGAAACGGGCCCTTCGGCCTATCGGGTCGGCACTGACCCCCACATATTAACACTATGCTCCACACACTAGGGATAATGTTTACATTTACCAAGCTAATTTATCTACGTACCTGTACGTCTTTGGAGTGCTGGAGGATACCGAAGATCTCAGAGAAAACCCACATGGTCACCGGGAGAACATATAAACTCTGTACAGACAGTACCCATCGGGGTTGAATCCGGCACTGCAAGCGCTGTGATGCAGCAACTTTACCACTGTGCCACCGTGCCGCCAGTATGGTTTTTCTTTGCACTTTTTGCAATGTCCTGGATCTAAACTGTTTTATTACTTTAAAAACTTAGCATCAACATGCTGAAGCCACTCAAATGCACCATCTCAAATGGCCATCTTACTCAGAGTCCAATTTCGTTCATCAGCTCATCGTTCATCGAGGATTTTTCCCATCGATGAAAAATGAAAGAGTTATTAGTGTTTAAAAATGTTGAGATTCTCTCTCCTGACAATCACCGCCATGAAGGCCACGCCCCTTCCAGTGTGTTTTTTTTTTAATGTGTTTTTTTTTAAAGTGTGTTTTTTTTAAAGTGTGATTTTTAAAAGTGTGGTTTAATAAATGCTTTATTCGATCAGACTGTGTTTACTGCAAAAGTACCGCTCATTCCGTTACGTAGTGGATAGGTCGAGCTGAACTATTCCGTGACGTAGTGGACATGTTGCGTAATTTCCGGTGAGTGCAGAGGTCGTGCTGAATGTGGAAGTGTTGCTGACTGCGGAAGGCCCAAACTGGAGACACCACGCTGAGCCATTTGAGTATTCAAAAGGGTTTACTGCCATATATATGGTGTGTGTGTTTGTGTGAGTGTTGTGTGAGTGTATGTGTGTGAGTGTATGTGTGTGAGTGTATGTGTGAGTGGATGTGTGTGTGTGTGTGTGTGTGTGTGTGTGTGTGTGTATGTGTGTGTGTGTGTGTGTGTGTGTGTGTGTGTGTGTGTGTGTGTGTGTGTGTGTGTGTGTGTGTGTGTGTGTGTGTGTGTGTGTGTGTGTGTGTGTGTGTGTGTGTTAGTCCATGTGTGTGTGAGTCTGTGTGTGTGAGTGTATGAGTGTGAACTCTGCTTGAAATGTTGTGAAATTGGATTTGCTGCCTGCACTCTGCGTGGAATGCTGAGAGGTTGGATTTGCTGCCTGCACTCTGCTTGGAGTGCTGTGAAACATAGAAACATAGAAAATAGGTGCAGGAGTAGGCCATTCGGCCCTTCAAGCCTGCACCGCCATTAAATATGATTATGGCTGATCATCCAACTCAGTATCCTGTACCTGCCTTCTCTCCATACCCCCTGATCCTTATAGCCACAAGGGCCACATCTAACTCCCTCTTAAATATAGCCAATGAACTGGCCTCAACTACCTTCTGTGGCAGAGAATTCCAGAGATTCACCACTCTCTGTGTGAAAAATGTTTTTCTCATCTCGGTCCGAAAAGATTTCCCCCTTATCCTTAAACTGTGACCAATTGTTCTGGACTTCCCCAACATCGGGAACATTCTTTCTGCATCTAGCCTGTCCAACCCCTTAAGAATTTTGTAAGTTTCTATAAGATCCCCCCTCAATCTTCTAAATTCTAGCGAGTACAAGCCGAGTCTATCCAGTCTTTCTTCAAATGAAAGTCCTGACATCCCAGGAATCAGTCTGGTGAACCTTCTCTGTACTCCCTCTATGGCAAGAATGTCTTTCCTCAGATTAGGAGACCAAAACTGTACGCAATACTCCAGGTGTGGTCTCACCAAGACCCTGTACAACTGCAGTAGAACCTCCCTGCTCCTATACTCAAATCCTGTCAGATTGGATTTGTGTCCTGCACTCCGGTTCCAGTGCTGTGAGATTGGATTTGCAGGCCTGAACTGAATGATGACTTTTGAGATAAATTCACAGATTTTCTTTGTTAAAATTTGACCACTCAATCTCTCTATATTAAACTTGTATTTGTTTTTATAAACAGCAAAGTGTCATCAAGAGGCAGTGAGCAGCAGAACACAACAATAGACACAACAAGAAAGAACTTAATAAATCGCATCTTTATCATTTAAATTATTGTTATATTTTAAGAGTCATTCACATTTTAAACTTTAATAAAACCTTTTTCCACCTTTTTCTTCATCACAATGGGAACCTAATAGGCAAGAATGGCTGCGCTGTCGGAGAGCCACTAAGAGTGCATGGAGGGGAGGTTGAGGGGAGATGGACTGAATGCGTGAGGGGGAGGGGAATGGCAAGGAGCAGTGTGGGGGTGTGAAGGGAGGAGGGGTGACTGAGTGAACTGCCACCACATCAGCCGTGAGTGACTGGACTGCCAGCCCACCAGCCATGACTTAGTGAACTGCCAGCCCACCAGCCATGACTCACTGAACTGCAAGTCCAAGAATCCATTCAGTTAGCAGTGTCCATACTAGCCCATTGTAAACCAGTCCTTTCAGCGCACAACACACATACTAGCGCTCCAGAGATCCATGCATGGATAGACTTTCCTCCTTCATTGCTGTTATGAATGAATGAATGAATGAATGAATGATTGAATGAATGAATGAATGAATGAATGAATGAATGAATGAATGAATTAGTGAATGAATGAATGAATGAATGAATGAATGAATGAATGAATGAATGAATGAATGAATGAATGACTGAATGAATGAATGAATGAATGAATGAATGAATGAATGAATGAATGAATGAATGAATGAATACGTGTATTGTCATTGCACAATACTGTGCAACAAAATTCCATTGCATATCCTCCGGTTAAAAAATACAAACACGACAACCATTTACACATATGTACACTTATTAGTAAAAATAATAAATAAGTATTTTAAAAGAATTTTCAAAGAATGTTGCATTTCTTGGAATTACATTTTGCTTCCCTAGTGTTCTCTGTTGGAATTTAGCTCTTTTATCGCGCATCTGTAAAAAAGATGAAAATGTCTAAAATTGATTGTGCACCCCCTCCCACCTTCTCGCTCACAGTCTGTCACCTGTTTTCGGCAGAATTTCTTGCAGTTTCTCAGCTGCCAGCCTGCCATGCCTGCGTGACTGAGCTGCAAGCCTGCCAGGCCTGAGTGACTGGAGTTGCCTGGCCTGAGTGACTGAGTTGCCAGACCTAAGTGACTGAGCTGCCAGGCAT